>NW_021604656.1:1676854-1679911 GCF_004785775.1 Grammomys surdaster
TCTCCCTCTCCCTCTCCCTCCCTCCCTCTCTCCCTCCCTTCCTCTATCACTGTGTTCTATGTCTACTTATGTGTGTTGATGTGCATAGCCATGCATGCAAATGAAAATGCCAGAATCTTCCTCTGTCACTTTCCACTTATTCCCTTGAAACAGGGTCTCTCACTGTTTCAGCTGGGCTGGTCAGCCTGGCATTTGTCTCTCTCCAACCTCCATCACTGGGCTTACAGACACATGTGAACATGTCCAATCTGATTTACAGCAAGTGTTCTTACCCACTGAACCATGTCCTAGCCCTTACATACGTGTGTGTGTGTGTGTGTGTGTGTGTACACATTGTCCTTTCAGCAAGCTGCTAGTGTCTATAAGATAGAGCCAGCACACATTGTAAATGGCTTCCCCAGAAAACAGGTTCAACCCTCTGATCCTATATAGTGTTTTATTGTTTGACTGGGCGTTACCCAGTAACCAACAAGGTTTTAATCAGCCACACGGTCATCCCAAAGGAGTTGACACCTCAGGGTGTTCATGACTCACTGTAGAAAGGAGGGGTTGTTTCCACAGTGACGAAATTTCGGAGCACGCATCTGCAATGGCCAGGAAGGGTCTTCTACCCTTCACCAGCTGCCCTGAGCTTCAAGCAGGGGCCTGGAGGGAGCCCTGGCCACTCGGCCAGGCAAGCACCATTTCAAAAGGAAATCATTCGTGAAGTTGCAACCTCCCCCTGCAACACCCCCCAGACTTTGAGGAGATGGGTATGGCCCAAGAAAGGGAAGTGAGGTCACATCCGGTCCCAAGGCCCAGCTCAGCCTGAACTGTGGCTGTGG
Organism: Grammomys surdaster; assembly: GCF_004785775.1. Lineage (NCBI taxonomy): Eukaryota > Metazoa > Chordata > Mammalia > Rodentia > Muridae > Grammomys > Grammomys surdaster. Next base: position 1,677,679 of record NW_021604656.1, read on the forward strand.
CCTTGACGTTGTGTAGCTGGAGAAAGCCGTACAAATCACCTCAGTTTGCAGACACCCTTCTCCGGGTGTCTGCTGCTGGGACTTGATTGAGCTCTTCCCAAATCCAATGCATTTGAATGTTGCTGACTGCTCTGAAAATTTATCTTCCTTTCCTTAGCAAACGAGGAGGCCACAGAGGCCTCAGGGACTCCCAGACCGCACAGATGTCCTACGGACTCACCCTTCCCCAGACCTCATGATTAGAGGGCATGAGTTGCTGGAAAGAGGGGTACAGCATGGCCTCAGAGAAATGAGGCTCTGAACTGGGAGAGTCACATCTCCTGTTGCCACATCAGCCTGGATAACACCCTCTCTGGGGTCTTTCCAAGTACCGATTCCTCCTCTGATGTCAGGACTGCCTTGTGCCTGTGTCTTGAGGGTCAAGGGTGCACCTATGTGTTGTCACTTGGCATGGGGGCCTGGAATCCTACATGTAGCTCCTGATGCCAGTGAACCAATGAAGTCCTCATTCACCTACAGACGACTCAGACCTCTGGCTGTCTCTGTTGGCTCATGCCATGTGGCTACCATTCCCGTCTCAGGTAGCAGATGCCACCTGATGCTAATAACAGTGTTCTAAACTCAGCCTTGACACTGAAGCAAAGAAGACCATAGGAGTAGAAACGTTCATAATCTTCCATATATGCTCCAGAAAATTCTGTTAAAATGCTCACTAGAGTCCTCATTTGCCCTATACCTGAGTCTAGGGGCTCCACAGACACCCCAAAGCCTGTGCCTGTTGCCCTGAGCTACACAGACCCCAAGCTCCTTCACTGATCTCCAAAGCTCCATGGCCCTGCTGGACCTTTGCCATGGTCCATTTCCCACCCTTGGTATTTCCTTTTTGCTGGCTCACTGGCTCTGGTACTGAGCCTTCCTGTGATCTCGAGGTCTGGGTGTTGCCTGCCCACTACCTGCCCGCTTGTTGGTTCTGGTGAGCACCTGTTACCCACTAGGACCACCAGCTGTGGCAAGGGTACTGCTTCCTAGGTCAAAAGGTCACAGAAGGGGTAATATGGTATGCTCTCTCTCGTAGGATCAGGGCCAGAGACAACAGTGGCTCCTATGCACTATGCTTGCTGCACGAAGGGAAGGTATTGCACTATCGCATTGACAGGGACAAGACCGGGAAGCTCTCCATCCCTGAGGGGAAGAAGTTCGACACCCTCTGGCAGGTATATCTCTGTCTCTGACTGTCTCTCTGAACTCTCTCTGTCTTTCTCTGGACTCTCTGCTCTCCATCTCTCTGTGTCTCTCTGTGTCTCTGTCTCTGTCTCTTTTCCTCCCTCTCTCCCTCCCTCCCTCCCTCCCTTCCTCCCTTCCTCCCTCCCTCCACCCCTCCTTCCTTCCCTCCTGGAGGGCACAAAACTGGACTGCTAGTTCCAAAACTCTTAGGAACAGGAAGAGGGATAAAGCTATCAGTCACATACCTTCCATAAATTCATGTTCTGATTTCTAGAATGCTTATTTGAGAAATGCTCACCCAGACCACCATTAAGTCAAAGAAGCCACAGAAGTTTCTGTCACCTGTGTAGAGCCATTAGGTTCCTGATGCCACAAGATTATTTATTTTTAGGGCAGTGTTAAGAATTTAGCAGAAGGCCCTGTCATCAGGGACTGGAATAACATGCTCGTGCGCGCGGACATGGACACACACACACACACACACACACACACACACACACACACACACTATAACTGACCAAACAAAAAACCTAAGTGCTGTGACTCAGCTGGTCTTGGAGCTCTGAAATGCCAGGGTAGACACTGAATTTCAGATGGCATCACGGTGGATAACCAATGTGGGGGGCGCCCTCATGGATAAGCACCCTTACAGCCGAGCCACCACAGGAAGTTAAAACAGCTTAGAAAGCAAGTCTACTCTTCCTGGACTCCAGACAATTACCTGTCCAAGGAACACTGCATGCTTGCTCTTCAAAGGGTTCATTCTCAACCTAGCTGTCAGTAAACCTAGAGGCAACTCAAGCACCCCAACATTATTCACCCAGCTCCCCACACTTGCTACTGAGCTCATTTCTCTCCTTTAATTTGGTATAAACAACTACATTAACTGTGGAGGCAGAAGGATCAAAAGTTTAAAGCCATCTTCAGGTACAGAGTAAATTTATGGCCAGCCTGGGCTACATAGCAAAATTCTATCTCAGCAAACAAACAAACAAACAAACAAAAGTCA
>NW_021604656.1:1679921-1699478 GCF_004785775.1 Grammomys surdaster
CAAACAAACAAACAAACAAACAAAAGTCAATAAAGGTCTAGGTGTGGAGACCTCAAATCCCTAATGTATCACTGTCTGGCTGTGTGACGGTTAATTTTAATTGTTACTTTGACACCATCCAAATCACCTGAGGAGACTCTCGATGAAGGATTGTGTAGATGAGAGAGTGAGCATATCCATGGGGAGTGGTTTGGTTACATTAATTGGCGTGGGAAGGACCATTGGTGACACCATTCCCTAGGCTTGAGTTCTGGTCTGTATAAAGAGCAGAGAGTGCTCACTAAGCAGTAAGCACGCCTGCTTTCATTCACTCTCCACTCTTGACTATGCATGTGACCAGCTGCTTCAAGGCTGAAAAGTTCGTTGACTCTACCCAAGGACATCCTAGGCCCACCCCCCAAGTACCCTGTGGAAGAGACTATCAGAGGATTAGATAGTTTTAAAACCTGTGTAGACTGTGACTTATCCTGCTGTCTCCCCTCCTCTCCCTCTTAACTGTTTTCTTACTTGTTTCTCTTCCAGCTAGTGGAGCATTACTCTTACAAACCAGATGGGTTATTAAGAGTCCTCACGGTACCATGTCAAAAGATTGGCGCACAGATGGGTGAGTGATTGGCACAGAAGAGGGTGTGGTTTGGGGGAACTGGTCATCATCAACCTGCTGTCAGATTTGCCTAATCCCAACTCATGCAAGACAAGGCTTCGATTTTACCACGTGATTAAACTTGATGTCACTCCAATTCTTGGAATCGTTAGCTGCAAGATAATCATAACAAAAACAAACAAACAAACAAAAACAAAAAAAAAATAGTGGATTTTAGTTGCATGTGTCACCAGGATGGTAGCACATGTCTTCAGTCTCAGCATTAAGAAGGCAGAGTAGGGAATCTGTGAGTTCAAGACCACTGTCAGACCCTGTCTCAAAGAGAAAAGCTTACTTAATTGAATGTGTGAAAAAATCAGTAAAAGAGAAAAATACAGATACGGAGAGTTTAGTCTCCCCAGTATGTTCCAGTCATACTGATAGATCTGACAAGTTGGTAGGTGGTTTGTACAAACACAGCGGTAATTGAACTATAACCAAAGCATTTTCCTCTTACAGGTCATCCAGGAAATTCAAATGCCCATCCTGTGGTAAGTATTGTTGTAAGTGTCTCTGCTGGGGAAGCAGCTGTGTCTGGACACATGAAAAGATCAAGTTTTAGTCAGCACAGGACATGTCTTGAAGACCTGGAATCTAGTGAATCTGGGAAGCCATCAGCCTGTGGGCACTGCTAAGCTAGGCGTGTTTTCATGGTTTCTTGGCCGTTTATTTTCTCTTCATTCTCTAGAAGTATACAGAGTGAGAAACCCACTAGGAGATCAGAAAAGCCACTGGTCAGATGAAGAAAAGGAGAATATATCATTCAAGTTCAGCCTTGAGTTGTCTGTGTGAACTTGAGTGTGCCATCCACAGGCCTGCCAACATGCATATCAGTACAACACGACCAGCAGATAGGTATCTCCTTTGAGGTTGGCTATCCAACTCCTTTGGCCAAACCAATTGACACCTTACTACTAGAGACTTGACCTAAATTGGTTTGTCTAATGATTAGGGGAGGGAGGGAGGGAACACTTGGTAAGATTTCAAGAGAAAGGTCCAGAGAAGGAAAGAATCTTGGCTAGAATGCACATTCCATCCACGTCACTAGATAAGAACGTAGCCAGATGTCCCTGTGTTGGGTTAGCCCTTTCTTTGTCATGCCTGAAAAGAGAGAAGAACCTCAAGTCCCTTCTCCATCTGGGATGTAGGAGCTGGTACTTAGGTTGTTACTTCACAAGAGTATCTCTTCTCATATCTTAGGGCCGTCAGTGTGCACATCCCAGCCCATCAGCACGACCAGGGAATAATTCCTCACTTCTATCCCGCTACCTGCTAGAAAACAAAATCTACCAAAGGCCAAACGCATGTTCTGTCTCCAATGGGGGCTGTTGACCACTTGCTACTGAAACTGTTCATTCTAGGGTTAGCACTTTTTACCAAACCGAGAGCCCTTGAATTGGCTAACACACCAGTGAGCTTGAGGGTCCTCTGAAACACAGTGCCCCCTGGGGGCCTCACCTGGTGGTTATCATTCTGTGCCCTTGAGACAGATCAGTGACCAATTTGTGGCCTGAGGGCTGCATATGTCCCAGGATTTTGTAGATGACGATATCATGTTGCAGCCAATGTCACTGAACAGTGACAGCACTGAACAGTCAGTGACTAGAGTCTCTTGTTGAGCTCAAGACACAAGATTTCCATATATAACATGGCTGCCTCATGTCTCAGCTTTAATTTTGTAGCCTTCAGCGGAAAGTATTTATTAACTATTCTAGACCTCTCGGCCAGAATGATAGACTCTTCTGGAAACATCTCCAATGATCCAGACTTGCACACAGGAAAATGTCCCTGGGGCAGGTTTAGGGAGGGGGCAGTGCATTTGCAGAATCAAAGCCAGGTAGCAAGTCATGATGAACAATATCCCGCATGTGTTTTTCTGAAACTAAACGCTCTATTCCTCTCTCTGCTGTTGTGGTTTCTAGAGTTGGTCACCGGGTGGAATAATCTCAAGAATCAAATCCTACTCCTTCCCAAAGCCTGGCCACAAAAAGGTGCTAAGGGGTCCCCTGTTTGCTGTCCCTGACTAAGTGGTAGGATAGACCCCCTGCAGCTCATGCTTGGCTGGCCATCCTGTACCCAATGCAGCTCTGCCTCCATGCCTCCCACCTGCCCAGCTCCATGCACACCCGCTGACCCTCACAGCTCCTGCACAGTGCGTGCGTGCTTTGCTTGTGGCTTCTCCATCACTGCCACGGCATAGCCTGTCCATGTTGTTTGTTCTTTACAACACATACCTTCAGTCACTTCAGGGAGCCCTGCCTGCTGGTTCTCATACCAGACAGTCTTTGCACACTCAGCTCACCTTCATCGTCCAGAGTCATGTGCTGCAGCGTTAGGGCTTCTGCTACATTAAGTTCTTCACAATGGAGGGAACGGAGGTCTCCAGGGGTGCTCTGTCCCCCTGAGACATCAGGTTCATTTCTGCATTTTGTTACATGACTGCATTTTGAGGGACAGTAAAAAGAAGACCTGAATGGGAAGACGGCTCAGAGGCCAAAGGCAGTTGTCATTAAGCCTGACAACCTGAGTTTGATCCCTGGACCTCACATGGTGGAAGGAGAAAAACACCAGAGCCGACTCCTGGGAGTTGTCCTCTGATCCCGTGTGTGTGCCTTGACTCTTGCATAGATTTTTTTTTTTTTAGAGTTTAGGAATCAAACTCAAGTGCTTTATCACTGAGCTGTGTCCCAGCCCCTGGTTCTTCTTTGTTTGTTTGTTTTTATTTTTGGTTTGTAAGATAGGATTTTATTCTGTAGCTAAGGCTGTCTTTGAACTTACCTCAACCTCCCAAGTTCTGGAATTAGAAGTCCTAACCTGACCTTTGTATTGACTTGTTTATAGTGAATTACATATACAAGCACACACATACACGTGTGTGCACACACACACACACACACCTGTATGTGTATATGTATGTATATACACAGATGTGCATATATACACATACATATAATGTGTATTATATATGTGCATATATACATATATAATGTGTATTATACATATATATGTGTATGTAATGTGTATTATATACAAAGATGTGTATATAATGTGTATTACATACACATATATGTGTATATAATATGTATAGGTTGCTCTTTCATATCTATTTTTATCATCTTTAGGCAAAGACTAACTTTATTAACAATTGTTTTAATTTTATATCAATGTTTTTCCAAATGTGTGGGCATATGATTAAGCCAGTGCAAACAGAGTTGAATATTAAGTTGTTTATTAGAAACAAAAACATAGATGCCCATGAATTTTACTCAGTAATTATTCGCTCTAATGACCACTCACTAGAGGGTCCTAATCCTGTTGGCCAGAGCATAGAAGAGAGAGGAACATGATGCTTGAACCAGAAGGACACCATGTTGTGTTAAGCTCAGTCAGTGATAGAGAATGTTGGAGAATCTTCTGCAGCCGCCTGAGCCTTGGTCCCAGCCTGACACACTCTCCTTGCCGAGGGCCCCATGTGACTGGGGCAGCTCATGCCCAGCAAGCCCTGTGGGAGCCAGGTAGCACGTACCTCATAGGTTAAGGTACTTAAACCTGCCTGACGAAGGGAGCTTTTCAGTGGTGTCCACTCAGGACAGCAACCGCAGCACTGGGGGTTGCGGTTACACTCAGACTCCATAGAATGTGACAGCACACTTATCAAGCCTCACAGGACACTGCGGGGCACAGCAAGCCTCGAGTCTCTCCTTCCTCAACTGACTCCTCGTGAGCTTCCGACAACACCCAGTCATTCTACTTGCCCTAACCTGAGGCTTATTGCTAACTCACAGCCCTCGGCTCTGCACAGTCCTAGCAAGGAGCAACTTCATCCTGGCATCTCACATTCATCTCTTGGGTTCCACCAGAGACGGATCAACCAGAGATGCTGTATGTGCATGAGCACACATAAACATGTATGACACACGCATGTATACACACGTATGTATACACACACATACATGGAAATATCTGTGCCCATGTGTACATAGTCGTGTATGATATTTGAATTGCATATGTACTGAATATGTAGCATATATGCACATATCTGCATGAAATGTATATTTGCATACACATATATTGCTGCTTACACATGGCAAATGTACTACCCGCATACAGCTTCCACACAGATTTATTGCAAGGACTTACAGAGTTTACACAGACCAGCTAAGCGAGTGCAGTGTCCATGGGGTAGACTGTCAAGTGGAGGGGATCCAGTGGCATTGCTAAAGCTGCCATGTGGTAGGGGTGAGCTTCCCTTTCCCGTTTCCCTTTTCCTCAGAAAGTCTAAACTTTTATCTAAGGATGCTCAGCTGACTGAGTCAGGCCCATGTGGGATCATCCTCATGATGTCAGTCACCTACTCCGTCTCCACAGAGCTCCTTCTCAAGCAGCAGGAACTGCCTCATTCTGAGCTTTCCATGTGATTCAGTAATGACCACCCAGGAGAGCCAGATGCCATAGCAAAAGCCAACACTGCAGCTGGGAGAGATAGCCCGGTTGGTAAAGTGCCAGCCACCCAAGTGCGAGCTCCTGAGTTCAGATCCCTGGCACCCAAGTAAGAAGCTAGGCACAGTGGTACACAGTGCCATCACAGTGCTGAGGAGACAAGACAGGAGGGTCCCTCAGCCAGTCAGTCTCATCAAAGAGGCAAGTTCCAGATTCAGTGAGAGACCTTGCCTCAAAACACAAAGTGGAGAAGATGTTGAAAAAGATATCTGACATCAGCCTCTGGCTCCTGAATGTACACAAATGCAATCACACATACATGCACACACACACACACACACACACACACACACACACACACCATGTGTACATTTTAGAAAAGCCAACATCGACAAAGCCCAGTCGACAAGCATTTGAATTAGCTTTAGCATTTGGAGCGTTAATGAAAAGTGTGCTTTGATTTTAAGATTATCAATTTAAATTTTTCATTAGAAAGAGAAATGAAACCAGGGTGAGGATTTGGCTCAGTTACAGAGTATTTATCTAACAACCATAAGGCCCTGGATTTAGTTCCTAACACCAGGAGGAGAAAAATACTTGGAAAGTCAAGTACATTTTTTTTTGAAATAATGTATTTCTTTTTATCTTATGTGCACTGGTGTTTTGCCTGCCTGTGTACCTGTGTGAGGGTGTCAGATCTTGGAGTTAAAGCTGTGAACTGCCATGTGGATGCTGGGAATTGAACCCAGGTCACCTGGAAGAGCAGTCAATGCTCTTAACTGCTGAGCCTTCTCCCCAGCCCTCATCAAGTACATGTTTGACATAAATTATTATTCAGACATGCACATGTGTGTCTGTGCAGTGTATGTTACATGTGTGAAGGTAGGTACCTTCAGAGACCAAGAAAGAACATTGGATTTTCTGGAGACAGAGTCACAACTGGCTGTAAGCAACCCACACACCCCTGTGGGTGCTGGGAACCAAACTTGGGTTCTCTGCAAATAGAGAAAAATCAGTACATAATCTTAACCGCTGAGCTTTCTCTCCAGCCCCAAGACAGGTGAAATTTAACTTTAGATAAGGGTAATGTGTTTTATCTTCTTCCAGTCTAATTACACTTAGCTAAGGTGTAAGAGTACCTGTGGCATTTAAAATCACTGCTGTTGTGAGTCCTAGCATTTCTGCTGGATTGGTTACCTGTGTCCGTAGCCATGGGCATGAAGACTGAAGGAGTTTTCCCAGCTGTACACGCCCTCCCTAAGACCGCTAAATGGAAAACACACCCCTGGGATTTGTTAAAGCCTGATTTCATGTTTCATTCTATGTAAACTTTGATGGCTGGGATTTTGAGAAAGTGTAATGGTCCAGGTTGGGCTAGAGGGATGGCTTAGTGGTTAAGAACCCTGACTGCTCTTCCATAGGCCCTGAGTTCAATTCCCAGCAACCACATGGTGGCTCACAACCATCTGTAATGGGATCTGATGCCCTCTTCTGGTGTGTCTGAAGAGAGAGCAACAGTATAAATAAAATAATTTAAAAGAAAGAGGAGGAGGAGGAAGAGGAAGAAGAAGAAGAGGAAGAGGGAGAAGAAGAAGAAGAAGAGGAGGAAGAAGATGAGGAAAAGGAGGAGGAGGAGGAAGAGAAAGAGGAAGAGGAGAAGAGGCCAGGTTTTAGATCTTTGCTGTGGGATAAGAGAATAATTATACAGCTCATCTTTAGGCAAGCATGACCACGACCCTCCTTCTGACAGAGTCTGCTCTCATCATACTGCCTGTGCTTCTTCAGAGACTAGAAACTGTAGCCGGCTGATTTCAGCCAGTGTCCTGGAGCCTCTGGCTTCTGGCCTCTGGGGAGTGTTTCCATCCATACTTCCACCGTTGCCACATTTGTAAATACTTGCAGGAAGCTGGGAAAGAAAGCCGAGGTCCAGGAACCAAAAGGCAAGGCTTTGGAAGCAGGACACAGGGCAGAGGCCACCATCTCCACAGGACAGAGGGTGTGCTGGAGAGTTCTGGTAATCACAGGGCTAGAGAGACAGAGACAGGCAAGTCCCTGGGGCCTACTGACCAGCCAGCCAGCCAGTGGAGACCTGTGTGGAAAACTAGGGTGGATAGGTCGTGAAGAACAACACCCTAGGTAGACCTCTGTCTTCCACAGGCAAGTGCACACAGGTAACTGCTCAGCCACACACACACACACACACACACACACACACATGCACGCACACATACTATCATGCATGCACACACACAAGGGTGTCTAATGCATCACCACTTTTAATATATTGTGACAGAGTAGTTCAAACTTGAAAGTTATCTTCCCAAGGTTGGATACCTGGCGCCATCTAGAGACAACTAGAAGTTGTGCATAGGTGGAAAGTTAAGTGTGAAGCTGTCAGCACTTCCTTTATAGCTCTGTTCTCAGTGCAGAACAGAGGATGCCAGGGAAGGGGCAGACCACCACGTACAAAGTAGAGAGACCGATGGCGGAGGCCAGCGCTATCTACCAGTAATGCTTCTCACTACAGCTGACATTTCCCTCCGTTCATCTTTCAACTGAGTCTTTGCTTCCACAGCTTTTAGTGGTGACAGTGGACCCAGCCAGGGCCTGTTCCCAAGTACTGTGGGAAAGCTGGAAGCGGGGGCCTTGTATCTTCCTCTACACCATAAAGCAGCAAACTGCTGCTCTGGTAACTGTCACAGTGCAAAACCACCCCTTCCTTCCACAGGACACTCAAGCGAGGTGACATTATTGTCCCGGTCCCCTAGGCCTCTGCCTGTGCATGAGACAGGAGGTGGTGGGTCCTAGGGCTGAGGCATCCCAATGAGAAAGGTCATGTATCTCTTGGGTCTCAGGGGTTCTGTCTGGATCTTAAATGCTCCATCTCCTAGGGTGCTTTCTGTCGGGCAGCATGGGAATGAAGCCCTGAGCCACATCCACTTAAAGAAGAATCCTGGTTCCCAAAGGAGATGCCCAGTCTTTTTCTTTGTCTGTCAGCTAGACATAGGGGTAGCACTTGTCTACCTGGGTGTGAACTCCATCCAGGAGCTTGGATGCTCAGGGCCCCACGCCACTGATCTCTGTGTGCTTTCGATATACTGCCATTTTTACAAATTTATTTCCTAAGACCTTCAACACTGCTTTAAAATTATTCCAAGAGGTTTTGTTAGGAAATTGTGAGTACTGGTTTATTATAGCAAGCCTTTTGAAGTGCCCTTGCTCTGGAGAACATTCCAGAGAGACTGCATGAAGGCCCTGATTGGGGCTCTGAGTGGCAGAGGGCAGGCGCTCTTGTAGCCACAAGAAGGGTTATGCCTGTCTTCCCTATCCTGGGGTATCCTTTAACTCCATGATGGGCCAGAGATTGTCTTGGGGATCTCAGAACTTTCTTGTGGACAGAGAAAAATGGAAAGACTTAACATGGTAGTCACGCTAACCCAGAGACATCTGAAGACTAGCTAGGTAATGGTAGCAATGATCAAGTATAAACTAGAGGAACTCTTCTTGGGCAGGGCATCCAATCAACACCAAACTTGACTGTAGTCCTGTGTAAATGTTTAAGAGGGTCATTTACAAGAGATTATCTCTACTTAGTTTCCTTCCTGAGTTCAAAGACTAAAGAGAGAATTCATTGTAAACCATGTAAGTTTATATTTCACGTCTCCGTCTTCTGAAAGGTTACTTTCGTCAATCGATCTGTTCAACCATCTACCCATCTATCCACCCATGCATCCATCTGTCCATCCACCAACTCATCCATTCAACCATCCATCCATTTATCTATCTATCCACTCAGCCATCCATTTATCCATCCATCCACATACCTGTCCACATACCCATACATCCATCTATGGATCTGTCTGTACATACACCACCCATTCACCTACCTATGCGTCCATCCTTCATCCTTTCACGTGTCTGTGTTGTGTGTTTCTCCCTAGCATCCATTACCAGTGTGGCACAGCTACTGAGCTTTGATTTAATGCCTAAATCCACATAGCTTCTGCTCTGTTGCCATGGTTAGTTCTATCACATGGTCCTTACAGGAGTGTTGAGAGAGACCATAAGAATATGGGTCCCGTGACATCTGAGACAGGATGTCCTTTGGCTTTGCTGAAAGAGGCCTTTTCCATGAGCATTGCCAGCCTCTAACTCATGGTAAACACCTGAAGCCAGCGAGTCGTGATGATCAAGTGCGACCTGGCTGCTAAGTGTTGATGGGTGGGATTGTCATGTCAGTGAGGCAGGTGGGATCTTGATGTGTGCTTCAAGATAGTGACTGTGTAATGTTAGTTGGTTGTCTCTTGTTTCTTTACACTTCTCCTTAAATCTGGCATTATCTCTCTACTTCATGGCAATGTGTGGATGCTGATAAGGTAAGTAGATACTCAAGACAAGACAGAAATGGGAGGAGAGACCGGTCGGAGCTGGGCAGTGGTTTGCCTGTGAGACGGTTTTAATAGCCACCACCGTGCTTTAATTTGTGAGTAAAGATGGGTCAGGGAAAAAAAAAAGAAAAAAAATGTTTCAAATAGAAAATCCTTAAAACTATAAGGAGATTTGTCCTCTCTGCCTACTTCATGAAGCAAATTGATACCAATTGAGAAGCATCTGTGGTGACAGCTTGTGGGCCTTAGTGGCCAGCCACAGTAAAAAACAGAAGAGTTCTCTTCCTTCAGGAATGCAGAGAGAATGTCTCTTTGACAGTGCATGTGCCTGCTGGCATGATCATGGTCCTTATCACAATAATGACTGCAGAGCACAGGGTCAGGATGCAGCAGGATGCAGCCTTCCTCTTTGGGACTTGCAGCTAGTTGTCCTGGGCTACCTTGTGGTAGCAGTTGCCTTGCATCTAAATCTATATGGAAGGCAAAACAGATGGACATGGTTTGACTTAACTTTTTAAATAACTTCCACATGACATCAGACGATGAAGGGCAAGTTGAAAGCAGAAATGAACCCAGGGGAGCAAGCTTGCGAGGTCCTGCCATCTTCTGTGAGGTACAAAGGGCACATAACTGGAAGGAAGTTCTCCTGGGATGGACAGAACAGATGCTCTCCCTCCCTCTCTAAGGCCATGTCAGGGGTGGGAGTTGTAAGCCATGAGCCTGTCTAGCCTTCTCAGGTCCAAACAGTTGCCTGAAGAGTGAGATGAGCCTTTCTGACCTCTTCTTAATCCTCTGTCTTCTTGGCATAAGTTACCTGTGAACACTTGAAAATAGTAGCATCCGGTAGAAAATAACATCTTCTCACCTGTGTGCTTCAGCCTGCCCCACCCCAAGGGAGCCGTCCAGAGAGTACTGTGTCCTTCAACCCCTATGAGCCAACGGGAGGGCCCTGGGGCCCAGACAGAGGTGAGAGATGCACATTTATTCAATAAACATTCAAGCAGGGTGCACAGATGCTTGCCAGTGTGTAGAGGCGGCTTACAAATTCCTAGTGCCATTCCAAACTTGCCCTAAACAGTGGTGATATCCAGACTCAGACAGAAGATATCACCTATCCATAAAGCAAGCAGTCCTGTCTAGTAAAAATGGTCTTTTACAATTTAAACAAGCAAACATGCAAGCAAACAAGCAAAAACCCCCAAGTTGTTAGCATTGGAAGCATCATGCTGCGTGTCTGTCATGTTCCGTGGAATCCGGTTGCCTTTCTTGGAAGAGCATATTGCCAAAGGCTGATGATGACCTCTGGGTGGTTTTGACAGTAGGTACAACTCACAGGATCTTCTAGATTTGTTCAGGGAGCTGCGGTGACTGGGAGATCACAGGGAACACAGTGCAGGAGGACACAGTTGACTTGTTCCCAGAAACGGGTCTTTTGGGTGCCTTTCTTGGGTCCATGAGTATCTGCATCTTATCTTTTTATTAATAATCTTGGGTTTGTTTATGCTATCAATCGCCTCCAAACAAAGGCTTAAAGCAACAAGAGTCAGTTTTCTCTCATTTAATTTATACGTTGTAGCTGGAGGTATGGCTCACATAGGGCGCTTGCCCAGCATGCACAGAGCCCAGGGTTTCATCCCCAGCCCTGCAGAAGCCAGGCATGGTGTTACACACATCGTCAGCATCATTGCTGGCTATGTGTTGAGTTCATGGCCTTTCTCATGTGAGCCTCAGAGTGGTGGAACTCCATCCTTAGCATCTCAGAGATAAAGCGCGTTGGCTTTTCAAAGCCTTGGAAAGCCCATGCATCACCTGTCTTGAGCTCTGTTGGTTCAGTTATAAAAAGCCAACAAGGAGCATCTTATCACTGGTGGCACCTCTCAATAGGAGACTGGCACAGCTGTCTTAAAGCCTCAGGGAGGTTTTATCCACCATTACCACTGGTGTAGAAGACCCATCTTGTCTCTTCCCTTGCTTCACTTCTTGGCTGCATGCAACTGTCCCATAAGACCGAAGGAGTGGAGGGCAGGGTGGCAAGGGGTACTATTTTACAGAACTCCAGACCGGAGTCATCTGTTCCCTGACTACATTTCAGGCCTTCAGAGAGAAGCCCTGCCCATGGACACAGAGGTGTATGAGAGCCCTTATGCTGACCCTGAAGAGATCAGACCCAAAGAAGTCTACCTGGACAGAAACCTGCTGACCCTGGAGGACAACGAACTGGGCTCTGGTAACTTCGGGACTGTGAAAAAGGGATACTACCAAATGAAAAAGTAAGCACCGTTGTTCCATTACACTGCAGTCATCCTCAGTGCGAGAGTGCATTCTGGAACCTTCTCACCTAGGATGTTCATTAATCCCAGACATTGACGATCAAGTGCATGCCTAAGGACTTTTGCACTGGCATTGTATTTATTCATTTCTGAGACACTAATTCCTAATTTATTTTCTGTAGTGTTTGTGCGCGCGCGCGCACACACACACACACACACACACACACACACACACACACACACGTGCAGGCACCAACTGAGACATCTTGTAGCCTTCATTTCTGACTCATTTATAATAAAAGCATCCTTTGTATATGCTAACTGTGGTGACAGTAATGAAATGTTTGTTTTAGTTCCTAGTATAATATGGAAAATAGCTAAATAGAAGTAGGCAAATTCATAAGATAATAAAAACATACTATACCTCCAGAACACAACTATTCTGTGACGAACCTTGGTGTAGGCATTTATTGGGTCTTTATATGTGTGTGAATTTTTTTGTTTCAGGTTCCTCACCTTCTGTGCACACACGTTGAGGTCATGATGCTCAGTTTAAATATATGCATGTGAATCACAGTCACATTTAAAGCTGAATATTAAGGGATAGAGAGATGGCTCAGGGGTTAATAGGACATATTGCTTTCCAGAGGACCCAAGTTCAGCTCCCAGCACTCACATCAGATGGTTCGCAGCTGCCTGTAACTCCACTTCCAAGAGTTCTGCTCCCCTCTTCTGGACTCTGAGGGTACTGCACTCAATAGGCATATACTCACACACAGACACACACTTAGATACATCATTAAATATAAATCTTTTGAAAATCTAAATATTGCTTTTTTTAGGTATCTAGACATAACCTTTCACGATTTGCTTTAGTTTATTGTATTTTAATTTCTTGATTAATTAATATGAATCAATATGGTTAGTTAACATGAATTTATATACAATTTCAACTGTAGAATTTAGAGAGCTGAGAACTAGGTTCTACCAAGACTGTTGTGAGACAAAGCACTGTCTTTTTACCATTGAGTCTTTCTGTTTGTACACTCAGCCCATTCCCTCCTGGATCTCATTCTTGACTGTCTTTCAGATTTCTCTCAGCAGACTTGTTTAGCTTTCTGTGTCAAGTCTTAGTCATGCATTCTCAGGTGTTTTGTATGTAAATACTAAGTGTTTTTGGTACTCTAAGTAGTTTGATGGTAACGTGTGACATCGTGTAGCATTTTCCATGTCTTGATCTTATATCTGAACTAAAACTGATTTTACACAGAGATGTGACAACTGACAACACTGCTACATTCATTTGTGACCAGTAGCAGTTTACCTAGCTATTCTTTAATACAGAAATGTGTCACTTATGAATGCCAGATCTATGGGGTGTGTGTGTGTGTATGTGTGTATACAAGTGTGTGTTTGTTGGTATAAGTGTATGTGTTCAGGTGTGTTCACAAGTATATGTGGGTTGTGAGTATGGTTTTGTGTAGGTACAAATACACTTAGAAACAATAATTAATTAATGATAATAATAATAATAATAATTCCTCAGGACCCATCCACTCTCATTTTTGAGGCAGTGTCTCTCACTGGGCTACAAATTAGGCTATGGAAACTGGCCAAAGAACCACAGGGATCCACCTGTCTCTGCCTCCCTGATGCTGCGATTATAACTGTGTACCACAAACATCTTTTTACAAGCTGGGGTCTTGGGGCCCAAACTCCAGTCCTCATGATTTCATAGCAAGCCCTTTACAGATTGAGCTGCCTCCTCAGTCCAATAATGAGACTCTTCAAAGAAAACCATGTCCAATCTTTATCCTTGGAGTATTCATCCTCATCTTAGTGCATTATCTAGGAGTTGTAGAGTAGGGTTTTATAACTGCCAGGAGCCTTATGCCTGGTTACAGATAGAGAAGACCCGGCATTTCCTTGGGTATGGTTTATATCTGAACACGATGGCTGCTGTCTGAGACTGAAGACATGCCATTTTGCTCTGACATCTCTGTGAGTTCTTTAATCCTGCATCTATGCTGGATTTTGGTGAAGACTCTCCCCACTCCACTAAGCTCATTCTGTGCTTCTTTTTCTTTACTGTGATTCCGTGATGAATTACAGCCATTAGATTTCAGATCTTAAACATGACCCTCCATCTTGGGGTAAACTCCCCTAGCCTTTTGCCCAGTATATCTCTTTCCATAAACAATTGAATATATAACCCATGAATATTTCATATCTGTGCTCATGAAGTGTCCTAATTACTGTTTTATTGCTGTGAAGAGACACCATGCCCAAGGGAATGTAAAAAAGAAAGCATTTAACTGGGGGCTTGTTTAGTTTCAGAGGGTGAGTCCATGAGCATCGTGGCATCAGGAAGACATAGCATTGGAGCAGCAGCTGAGTTTATATCTTATTTGCAAGTTGGAGGCAAAGAGCAAGAAATCTCAAAGCTTCCAGTCACAGGCCTCTTCCAACAAGGACACACCTCCTAATCATTCTCAAAACAGTTCTGTCAAACTAGGGTCCAAGCCTTCTATATACAAGCCTACAGAGGCTTCTCTCTTTCAAACCACCATGTGAGGCTATCAGTCAATTGCTTTCTTACAGTTCCCATAGTGGAGCCTGACTCTCTTACCTGTAAAAGAGCAGAATGCTTGGAAGATGGGAGTTTCATAGTCTCTTCCTGGGTCCTCATAAACAATTCAGGAATTGGAACAATGATGATCTCTCAGAATTAATGGGGCATCTTCTTTCTCTTCTGTTTTTCTAGAAGACATGGTTATTTTCATTTTTAAATGTTTAGAGGAATCAAGAGACCTTTTTTTAACTTCTTCATTTAGATCTCTGCCTCACACCCCAGATGTAATGATAGACCCAACTATGAAAGCCAAAGTAGGTGGCTAGGGATGACAGAATGGAACCTCTTATGTTCCCAGGAGGATCCAGAGAGGCTTGTGGGGCGCCGATAATATCTAAATTCTCCTGTCAGACCACAGGCTGCATTCTAGATCACCACAATAGCTGTGTGTAATTTCCTGTGTGTGTGTCCCATTTATTCTGTTATTTGACCTAGTCTATTTGTTAGGCGTGTGTGTGTGTGTGTGTGTGTGTGTGTGTGTGTGTGTGTGTTTGGTGGTTTAGGGGTCAAACTCTGGCCGTTAAGCTTGTCAGGGTGTACTTTCACCTACCCAGGCCCTCATGGCCTCTTTCCTGATTAGTTCTGTTTTTATTCCCGGTTTGAAGGTTCAACAAGAGAAACAACTTCTCATGCTTGTGGAAATTTTATCACAGGTAATTTTTCAAAGCATACATAGTTAATGTTTGTTCTTTCATCTGAGCCACGGTTTTTTAGAATGCTTTCAAGAGTTCAGCACGATCGATGTGATGGTTTTTGTGAGAGAATGAAAAAAAATCTATATTTTCTAAACACATTGAGGCTTGCCTAAAAGTAACAAAACCCAGTGGGAGGGAGGGAGTGTTTCTTTCTCTTTCACTCTGAGCTTGAACAGTGTGTGTGCTTCAAATGGGGCATGTTGGGTACACACTTGTGATCCCCAGCACCCCAGAGATAGAGATAGGAGGATCAGAAGTTTAAATAATTTGCTACTATATAGCAAGTTTAAAGCCACAGTAGATTACATAAGACACTGTCTCCAAAAGAAAAATGTAAAACAATGTTTTTTTTTTTTTTAAATTCTGAGCCCAGAAGCTCATTTTCAATATCATAAAGGAACTTTGTATTCCTTTATGGATATAGACATAACTTAGCCGGTAAATCACGTGACATTGCAGCAAGCTGTACGTATGTCACAACTGGTGAATTTTATTGAAGCTGTTTTACTATTTCATAATTCAGGGGCTTTCCTCAACTAAGATTATTCTCCATTGCTGTCCACTACCCTTGTTCACAGGTAGTGGGGCATAGTTCCTCTGTCTATAAAAGAACGGGTGTAGAGAGAGTCCCTTGTGTGCCGTATAAAAACACTACCTGTCAATAAAAGCTGATGGCCCTTAGCTGAGGCAGTAAATAGGAGGTGAGAGTTCCAATAGGGGAAGAGGAACTCTGGGATAGAGGCAGGTGTAGGAAGAGAGTCCCTCCAAACTCTGGGGAAGATAGTCACATGAAACCGAGGAGAGGTAACTAGCCTCATGGCAGACTTAGACTAGATTAAACAGAATAATTGAGTTACAAGATAGTAGGAACAAACCCAAGCTTATGGCCCAGGCATTTGTTCATAAAGAATAAATCTCAGTTATTATTCTGGACTATGGTGGAAAAGCCCCCAGTTATAAACAGTAGATTGGGAGACTCGCACTGCAAAAGCTTTTTCTAGGAGACATGAATATATAATGGGAGATATTTAGAAAATGGTGCCCGAACTGGCTAGTTCCTGGGCAGTCCCATTTCCCCGCTGCTCTGGCTCTGGACCCCTGCTCTGACTATCTAGAAACACCAGCCCTGGCACCCACGAGATGCCATCATGGTGGGTGGCTCTGCCAATTCACCACGCTGCCCCCGCAATGTTCAGCTGAGCTCAGACCATTCCCGCTATGCCCATGTACCTCGTAGAAATGAGACTCTTAAAGCTTAATAGTTATCCAATAGATTTATATATTTGGAAATGCTCAATTAACAAGATGCCCACACAATTAGGATTTTTACCCAATACTAACCTTTAGATATAAACTGTTACCTAAGACTGTTCTTGAACCATCCATCCTCCCCCATGATTGCTAGCCTCCTTCCTAATAAAAATATCCCACTACATGAATATCTACTCCTTCATACAGAGCACCAACCACAAACCAGAGAACAATCCCTGAAGTCCAATTTGGGGAACCAGTGACTGGGCTCACGTCAGAGCATTTGTGCGGGGGTGGGGGGTGGGGGGTGGGGTAGGGGGTGTTACTTATAGGAGCTGTACCACTGAGGAGTCTGGCCTCAGTGTCAGTGGTAGCCTCTACAGGATGTAGGGTCCCCTAGACAACCCCTCTCAGACTCCTGTTAACTTTCACAGTCGTATGCTCCAGCACCTCCCAAGACCATGCGTCTATGTTCAGTTAGGACAGAGTCTCATACAGATGATTGTCTGGGGGTGCCAGAGGGAGTTCCAAGAATCCGGGTGACAGTCCAGTGACCATCTCCACCTCTTCCTTATATGGGGGAGCACCAGCAGTTGAAGCTGGTCTTGCTTCTTTGTTGCAAAAGGCATAGCTGATCAGATGGACATAGCAGGTGTTATAGTCAGAGGAGGTTAAAGACGACCTTAAACTAATGATCCTCTTGTCTCCACCTCTGGGGGACTGGGGTTCACAGGTGAGCACCACCATGCCCAGCCTGAAGCACACGTGTTGTTAAAGGGAAAGAAACACTTCTCTCCTACTAGGCTTTGTTACTTTTAAGCAAGCCTCAGCGTGGTTTGGAAATACAGATCTCTTTCATTCTCTCACAAAAAGTATCACATGGATCGTGCTGAACGCTTGAAAGTATTCTAGCAAACTGTGGTTTAAATGAAAGAACAAACATTAGCTATGTGTGATTTGAAAATTTACAACTGTGATAAAATTTTCACAAGAAGGAGAAAAATAGTTTAGACATTTATTTAGACATGTGTGTGTGTGTGTGTGTGTCCATGTATGTGACAACCTTGGATGTCACTTCTTATCTTTCACCTTGTTTCAAATTGTCTCTAGGGGTTCAATGCTAACTCCACAGAATCCATAGACTCTCCCTTCTCTGCCTCTCTCATCTTTTCCTAGAAGTGCTGGGATTATAGACATACGCTATTGTATCCAGCTTCCTGTGGGTTCTGGGGATCTGAACTCTGGTCCTCACTCTTGCATGCAAGCACTTTATACACTGGGCTGTCTCCCCAGCCTGTGACTGTTTTTTTTATTGTTTTGTTTTTTATTGTTGTTGTTGTTTTTCTGAATGGCTTTAAAAGATTCTCATTGGACAGCACATGTGTTAGCATCATTCCCCTCCGCCCACCCCTGCTCCACTGTGGCCACAGAGAAGAGAACTTCTAGGCAGTTTGGAAAGTTTCTCACAAGTGACAATCTGTGTTACAGAGTTGTGAAGACAGTGGCAGTGAAAATCCTGAAGAACGAGGCCAACGACCCGGCTCTGAAGGATGAGCTGCTGGCAGAGGCGAACGTCATGCAGCAGCTGGACAACCCCTACATTGTGCGCATGATCGGAATCTGTGAGGCAGAGTCTTGGATGCTGGTGATGGAGATGGCGGAGCTGGGGCCCCTCAACAAGTACCTGCAGCAGAACAGGTGCCGGGAAGCACGGGACCCCCTCACCACCCACATTTGGGCCGGGCTGGGGTCTGATTTCTAGGGAGAAGCTCTCTCCCCCTCCTCCCTCTCTGTCTCTGTCTCTCTCTGTCTCTGTCTCTGTCTCTCTGTCTCTCTCTGTCTGTCTCTCTCTCTCTGTGTGTATGTGTGTGTGTGTGTGTGTGTGTGTGTGTGTGTATGTGTGCATCTCTGAGTGTGTATACCTGTGTGAATGTGTGCACGTGGAGGTCAGAGGTTATTATTTGGCTATCACCCTCTTTCCTCCATCAGTCTCCGGCTTAATGATTTTATTTCTGTGTGTGTTGGCGTGAGTGTGTGCACACGAGTGCAGATGCTCGAGGAGCCTAGAAGAGCTCATCAGATGTCTTGGAGCTGGAGTTACAGCGCTTGTGAGCCTCCCAACATAGGTGCTGGGAACCAAACTCAGGTCCTCTGCAAGAGCAGTACCTGTTCTTAACCACTGAACTATCTCATTAGCTCTCCACCGTATTTCATGATACAAGGTCTCTCATTAACACTGGAGCGCAACAATTCAGCCGATTGGCTGACCTCTTGAGTGCCTGCATCTGAAGGGGCAGCGGCAGTTCATTGATTCTGGTTATCAGTGGTCCAGGCACAGCTGCTCTAAGGCTGCTGTAAACATAGAGTAACTCCCTGATTCCTCTGAGCCAGGGCTCATTTTGTACAGCTTTTCTTTATCATTTCCAATATGCATGTGTGAGTATGAGCATGTGTGCAGTGGCAGCAGGTGGAGGTCGAAGGTCAAGCTAAAGCAACACCCATCCCTGGAATACCATCTGGTTCCTCTGAGACAGGGGTCCCTCACTGGCCCGAGCTCAACAGTTTAGCTAGTCTGCTTGAGCAGGGAACATCAAGAATCTACCCATTTCACTTCCCCAGCTTTGGGATTACAAGCACAGGCCACCATGCCTGGCTTTAATTGTACATGGGCGCTGGGCATCACACTCGGGTCCTCTCGCTTGCAGGATGAGCCCTTTACCAAAAGCTTTCTCCGTAGCTCTATGAATGTTTGTCCACCTCAAAGCATGTCTGAAAATGAAGCACACCAACCACGGGAGAATGGTGTTCAGTTTGGAACAGCCATGTGTCAGCAAGATTACCTGCCACACCCATGCCTCCTGTGGTGGTTTTTTGCATGCCTGTGTGTATAGTATATATATATGTGTGTGTGCACATGTGCATGGGTATGCATGCCCATGCAGACGTGCAGAGGCCAGGACAGGACACTGTGTCTCCCTCTTTATCACTTTCTGCTTTATTTGCTTGACACACAGCCAGGTGTGCTAGCACACATCTTTAATCCCAACACCAAAGGGCCTAGTTTGGTGGATCACTCTGAGTTTGAGGCCAGTCTGATCTACATGGTGCATTCCAGGCTAGTTAGGGCTACATAGTGAGACCCTGTCCAAAAAAAGGAAAAAAAGGGTCTCCCACTAAACAGGAAGTCCTGCTGGTTTGGTTTGGTTTGGTTTGGTTTGGTTTGGTTTGGTTTGGTTTG
>NW_021604656.1:1699488-1707260 GCF_004785775.1 Grammomys surdaster
GTTTGGTTTGGTTTGGTTTGGTTTGGTTTGGTTTGGTTTGGTTTGGTATGGTTTGGTTTGGTTTGGTTTGGTTTGGTTTGGTTTGGTATGATTTAGTTTGGTTTGGTGTGGTGTGGAGTGGTTTGGTGTGGTGTGGTGTGGTTTGGTGTGGTATGTTGTGGTTTGGTGTAGTTTTGGCTATGCTGGTACCCAGCAAGTCTCCAGATCTTCCTGTCTCCACCCCCTCCCAGTGCTGGTTTTACAGTGCATGTGACCACACTCAACTTTCTCACATGGCTTCTGGGAATCAACACTTAAGCCCTCAGGTTGTTTGTGCAGCAAGTGTTCTCGCCCTGAGTCATCTTCCCAGTCTGTCCTATTATTGAAAAAGAAAGACTGAGTGGAACCCTCTTCTGTGTACACAGAGAACATGGCTGAGTGTTTGGAATGGCCACCGGCCCCTCTTGGTAATGACGTCATGTGATTCTAGGCACATCAAGGACAAGAACATCATAGAGCTGGTTCACCAGGTTTCCATGGGGATGAAGTATTTGGAAGAGTCCAATTTTGTGCACAGAGACCTGGCTGCAAGGAACGTGCTTCTGGTCACCCAGCACTATGCCAAGATCAGCGATTTCGGTCTTTCCAAAGCCCTTCGTGCTGATGAAAACTACTACAAGGTAGGACAGCTCAGTGCAGGCTCACCGAGCTGGGTGAGGGGAGAACTCAGTGCAGGCTCACTGAGCAGGCTGAGGGCTCAGTACAGGCCCATGGAGCAGGCTGAGGGCTCAGTGCAGGCTCACCGAGCAGGCTGAGGAGACAGCTCAGTGCATAGTCAAGGTTGCAGGTTATAAAGACGTGGAAAGATAAATGTATGCTCTCTGTATTTTTATTGTAGTAGAAATCTCACTAGTAACCTTGGGGGAAAGTATTCTTAAGATTGATTCTGTCAATCAAGAAACAAAACCCAGAAATACTGTAATATTTCTCAACTGGAGTCTTGTTCAGACTAGCATCCTATGTTGGTGCTTTGTTGTTGTTGTTTGTTGTTTTGTTTTACATGTACTTATCTTGCTCCGTGTGTTTAGGCATGAGTGCCTTAGTGTCCTAATAGAGATCAGAAGACAACTTACGGAAGCTGATTCTCTCTGTCTACCATATATATCGGAGGAATCGAACTCCGAACTTCAGCCTTGACAGCAAGCACCTTACCCACTGAACCAGCTTGCTGGCCCTGAATGCTTGCGCCAACCTACTTTGAAAAATATAAATTGACCTAGTTGATTTTTCTTTTGTTAGACAGGATTTCATGCAGCCCACGTTGGCATCTGTCTCCTGAGTGCTGGGTTATAGGCATATACCACCATGATTGGGTTATTCAGGGGTTCTCCATCTTCCTAATGCTATGACCCATTATCACAGTTCCTCATGTGGTGGTGAGACCCACCAACCATAAAATTATTTCATTGCTACCTCATAACTGTAATTTTGCCACTGTTATGGATTATGTTGCAAATATCTGATGTGCAGGATATCTGATATACGACCCCTAAAGGGGTCACGACCCACAGGCTGAGAACCACTGGGGGCTTTATGCCTGTTGAATGAAGCCACTACTAAGTGAGCCACTTCCTTGGCCCCAGAACTGGTGGATCCTTGAGAGCTTTTTCTGAGCCCTTTTCATTGAATTGACATTGTGAATTTCAGCAGAGGTGGTTTTTCTGCTCCACTCCTTAAACCCAGCTCCTTTGTGCATCGGTGTGTGCACACCTGATTTAACATACAATGTCCATTCTGCTTCCAGGCCCAGACCCACGGGAAGTGGCCCGTGAAGTGGTACGCCCCTGAATGCATCAACTACTACAAGTTCTCCAGTAAGAGTGACGTCTGGAGCTTCGGGGTCCTGATGTGGGAAGCGTTCTCCTATGGACAGAAGCCATATAGAGTGAGCCATGCTTAGCTGTGTGTTTTGTGTCTCAGCCTCCCGTCATTCCGCATAGGTTTATTGCCACGAAAACCTGGACCCCTAGAATCTGGGGATGCCCTGGGGTCTCGCATCACCTTCTAACAATGGGTGGTTAGTGCAACCGACTCTGAGCTTGCACTTATTTGGGGAAATGACATGTGATACTAAGTGAACACATTCCCACTGTGTGCTACACACATACATGCACCAGACACAGCCCCAGACCATCCTTCCTGAGAGTTAAATAGAAATGGTGATACCGACAGCATCAAGTATTTTAGTTGGTAGCATGTGTGTTTTCATGTGTGTGCACACCTGTGTATGCGCATGTGCATGTGTGTGTCTGTGTAGACCGGAGATCATCTTTAGACATCCTTCCTCAGGGACTATCCACCTTGCATTTTAAGACAGTCTCTTCAATAGCCTGAGCTCACCAAATAGGCCAGGCTGGCTAGCCAGTAAGCCCCAGGCATCTGCCTGTCTCTATACCCCAGGACTGGGCTTACAAACTTTCAATACCACTCTTGTCTTTTTATGTGGGTTTGGGGGATTGCACTCAGGTCCTTGTGCTTGCAAGGTAAACACTTTGTAGACTGAACTATCCCGTGTGTGTGTGTGTGTGTGTGTGTGTGTGTGTGTTTCCTGGTGTAGGCAGATCCTAGGGTGTCACTCAATAGATTGTCACAAATGAAACTTCCCACAAAGCTCATTCCCTACATGAGGAATCAAAACAAACTCCAAAGCCTCCCCTCTCTCCTACACACCCAACCCTTCTTATTGAGCAGCCATGTCTGACTCTAGGATTCCAGAAGAGGGACCCCCTAGTCCTGTGACTGATGTCACTTAAAATCGAACAGCCTGTGTTCGTGTTCCAGTGCGTCCGAGAGGGAGGTACTCTTATATGTATATTTTGAAAGCTTATGTGGATTTTCACATCTTAGGGGATGAAAGGAAGCGAAGTGACCGCCATGCTGGAGAAAGGAGAGCGGATGGGGTGCCCTCCAGGATGTCCGAGAGAGATGTACGACCTGATGAACCTGTGCTGGACTTACGAGTGAGTGCCCATCCTTCCCATCATTGACCTGAAGGTTCTAGAAGCAGGTGGTGTAGCTGCTGTCCTAGCTTCATTTCTGTCTCTGACAAAGTGCCATGGCCAAAATATAACTTAGGGGGGAAGGATTTATTTTAACACAGAACTCCAGGTTATAGTCCATGATCACAAGAAAGTCAGGGCGGTAGAAACTTAAACCTTGGTCACCACACATCAGAGAGCTGAGAGAGAAGACTGCACACACACTCCCAGTGCTCAGTTCTCTTTCTCCTTTCTTAGAAAGTCCAGGATTCCCTGGTCCAATGGCAACCAACCCATGGTGGCCTGGGGCTTCACACAAATAACACAATCAAGACAATTCTCTTCCCAAGTGGTTCCAGACTGTGTCAAGTTGACAATTAAAACCAGCCACAGCTGCTGTTATGGAATTTGTGATCCCTGGGAAGAGACCACAGACTTGATTCCATTCTAATTAAAAGATTTATCGATTAGCTACAAGCAGGATGAACAATCTCTGAGCCAGTTTTTGAAATTACTGTGAAGGAGGGCTATGAGGAAGTGTTTGTTGTTGTTGTTGTTTTGAGTTTTTGGTTTCTTAAGAGGAAAACCACAGGAAGACCTTCAATATCTAAACAGGTAACCAAAAATCAGTCTATTCTGCCAAGTTAATTGGTTAAAGCAACTCAAAACAATATTCAGGTATCTGCATAAGCAAGTTATGCATAAGAAGCTAACAAGGCAGTTAGTCATATCATAGCAAGTAGACCGTCACATCTGTACCTTTTTGGGTGGAGATCACAAGTCGGGGTTACTGGGAATGTATCTACCAAGGACTGACGTCAGAGACACACCTAGAGGGTACTGAGACGGATGCCTGGTTTTAGCCATCACTCTGGGTTTAAAAATGAGGCGTGAGTTCTCTTGATACATCAAGAATGTGCTGCCTTCTACATAAATGATGACAGGTGAGCCAGAGATTGACTGTGTTACTAGCCAATCATGCCGCTTCATGGGAGGGACACTACTATATGTATTTTATAACTGTGGGAATGTCAGGCAGACTAGGGCAGGTGTAAAGTCGCCAGCTGTTTCAATTTTATGAGACTATGATGTGGATTGGGAGAAATCACAGAATCCCAGATGTCATCTCAAGCATCTAGAACACTCTTGTCTTTGACAAACTCAGACATATCTGGGAGCATCCCTGCTTCCGAGAATCCTAACATCGAGGCTAGACACAGACAACTCAGTACCGGAAGTCCCCAGATAGTGGCACAGGGTTGGCACATGCCACATTCACAATTGCTCAGCCCACCGGATCTGAGGCCCCATCCCTATTCTTAGGTACAGTGTGTTTTGCCTCCCCTCCATCCCCTGAGAAGGTCAGACACCGTGCACATGGTGAGAGTGTGAATCCGCTATGAGCATGCTCTGCCGTACCTGTGGGGGAGGAGCCCAGCCACTGTGATAACGCCGTCCGGTGCTAGTGCGGTACTCGATGTTAGAAAGCTGAGATTGAGTGTGGGCACGAATTTTTTGAAACCAACTTTTAATAAGCGTTCAACCTCTCCTCTAGCCCACTACCCAGCAGAGGTAGTGAAAGAGAAAAGTTATTAGGACATGGGGGAAGTGGACCTGTTCAGCAATAGTTCTTTGGGAGCGAGCTCGATCCTCTTGGGCAGCAGTTCAGTCCTGTAGCAAACACCAAACATGATTCAGCAGCTGCAGACCAGTCCTCTAGGCAGGCAGACCCCAGGCGTGACCCAGCAGCTGCCGTCCAGTTCGTTCATGCCTTGCTCATCTCAGCATTTAACTTGTTGACAGCACAGACTTGCTGGGCAGAGACTTACGATGCATGGGATTGGGTCTTGACCAGATCACGGCCACAGAGATCTGTGAGTTCTAGCAAGAGCACAAACCAACGCCCCCTCTCCTTGAAAGTGGGTAGGGTGAACTACAGCTGTGTCCATATTCTCCTCTTAAGAATTTGAGCCAAGGAACTAAGGAGATGACTTTATTGGTAAAGTGCTTGGTATGTAACTGTAGAGACCTGAGTTCAGACCCTAGAACCCATGTAAACTGCCAGGCATGGCGGCAAGTGCTTGTGGTCGCAGCACCAGCAAAGAAGATGGAGACAGGAAGATTCCAGATGCTTCCTGGTCAGCCAGCCTCGCCTACTTGATAAGTTCCAGGCAATTGAAAAACCCTGTCTCAAAAAACCAAGGTAGATCGTGTCTGAGGAAGGACACCAAGGTTGTCGCCTGGCCTCCGCACATACTTAGATCACACCGCCAAACACATGTGCACACATACTTATGAAAGTACACAGAGAGACAGAGTCAAACATCTGTACATCCACAGCACAGGGGCAAATGAGGTGTCTTCAGACACAGAAGACATTCTGTACTATAGTGCAAAACTCTTGCAGGTCACAAGGACATGGACAAGGATGCTATAAAGTGGCAGGCTTGAGTTCTGTAGGTTTAGAGCGGGAAGAGACACTCCTGACCACGCTGAGCCCGGGGCTCAATGACCAGCATTCAGCACCACCAGGGGGCACTGTGACTTAATCATGTTTCCACAAGCTTACTGACCAACACTAACACATCTCTCTCTTCCTCCTTCAGTGTGGAGAACAGGCCAGGATTCACAGCCGTGGAACTGCGGCTTCGCAATTACTACTACGACGTGGTTAACTAACAGCTTGGGCGCCTGTCCGTGCACACCTCAGATTCTCAAGCGGTCACTGGAACTTCATTCAGATGACTCGCTCTTAGTTTCATCTCCCTCTGCATGGAGTGAGAGCTAACCAAGCAAAGCTAAGACTCACTCTCATAACAGTTCTGGTCCCAGAGGACAGACAAGCAGCAAGACCTCGGGGCCTGTGGATTTGTCTATCTGGCTTTTATTTCCATCTGTGTGGTTTCCGTTATGGGTCACTTTCGGGAACTGTTTCCAAATTTCTCTTGACGTCATTCTGTTCCTCTGGGTCCAGGATTTTCGTGTCCCCTACAGATCAGAAAAATAAAAAAAAAAGTGCTGTGCCACTTCAGCAAAGGACATAAAGAGAAACGTCACCGGTGCAGTCAGCAGGCCAGAAGGTGGTAAAGGAAAATGGCAAGCCTGAACACCATTTTTTTTTTTGCTCTCGGCCCTGAGACAGAAATACCATGTGGTTGAGATGCTGAGATTCGCTGAGACGCGCTGACTCGGCTTACACGCCCCTGGAGTCCACATCCCTACAGGATGACTTGAAGGCCGCTGTTGTGTGCTTGCAGGAGGAGGTGTGAATAACATTCTGCATGGAGGCTGCTGGGGAAAGGTGGGCTCCCATGATCCTCTTCGACTGAGCAGAGTGTGTCAGGCATGGGTCAGACTCCCTCTCCTCTTTGGAGAGAATGCATCCAGGACTCCTTTTTGCTGCCACAGAATACCCAACCAGCAACTTAGGGAGGAAAGGCTTATTTGGGCTCACAGTTGGAGGGCATAGGCCATCATGGAGGAAAAGATGTTGCAACAGGCAGGATCAGCTTGGTGGCAAGAACCAGAAGCTGGAAGGTTATGTTGTATCCACACTCAGGAAGCAAAGAATAAGCAGGAAGTAGGACCAGGATATAAGGCCCCAAAGCCCACCCTTGGTGTCCACTTAATCCAACACAGCCCCACCTCCCAAAGGTTCCACAGGCCTCTCAGACAGTGAATGCCAACAGCTGATGATCAAGTGTTCAAATGCATGAGCCTTGGTGGGGGAGAGGCATTTCACATTCAAACCACAAGAGGACCCATCCATTTTCTGTTGCTATAACTGAACGGCTAAATAGGGGGAATGTACAAAGGAAAGAAATGTATTTCTTAGTTGTACATCCTTCTTCTCTGAAGGTTGGAACTGCCACCAGCAAGGTGCAGTGCCAGGCAGGGACCTTCCTGAAGGTTACACAGTGAGATATCCTGACAGAGTGGATGAGCCAGCTCAGGTCTGTCTTCCTCTTATGAGCCCCTGATACCATCTCAGAGCCCGCCTTGGGACCCTGCCTCATCTTGATCCTCCCCCAGAGACCACGTCTCCAAACGCCATGCCAATGAACCTAGGTAGTAAGCCTTCAGCGCATGAACCCTGAGGGGACACATTCACACTAGAGCAGATGGCAGCATGGTGACCAAGACCAGCTCAAGATGAGTTTCTGAATGGAATTTTAATTCACAATTAAACCAGAGATGTGACCTTCCCCACAAGTAAGCCTTGCTAAGTGTGACTTTGAGCTGAGGACACATGAGCTGAGAATTTCCCTCTCTCCTCCTAACCTTGGCTAAGGCGTGGCTAATTCTTAGATCATACACCAAGTGTCACCCGTTCACGGCACTTTTGCTGAGGATCTAAAAATTACAAAGGCTGCATAGCCTTCAGTCTAGGTCTAGGGGAATGTACAGATGATGGCATCTCATCTTCACCTCTGAGACACTGTGCCACACAGCCAGGGATGGTACAGGAAGCCCTGTTGGTGGTGGGTTCGATGAACAGAGAAGGTGAAATAGGTGCCTCTCTTTAGACCAGTGGTTCTCAACCTTCCTAATGCTGAGACCCTTCAATACAGTTCTCATGTGGCAGTGACTCCCAACCATGAAGTTTTTTTTGCTACTTCATAACTGCAATTTTGCTACTATTATGCATAGTATAATTATCTGATATGCAGGATATGGGATATGTAAATATCCAGTATGCCGGATATGGGATATGTAAATATCTGATATGCAGGATATGGGATATGTAAATATCTG
>NW_021604656.1:1707270-1708830 GCF_004785775.1 Grammomys surdaster
GATATGTAAATATCTGATATGCAGGATATGGGATATGTAAATATCTGGTATGCAGGATATGGGATGTGTAAATATACAGTACGCAGGATATGGGATGTGTAAATATCCAGTACGCAGGATATGGGATATGTAAATATCCAGTATGCAGGATATGGGATATGTAAATATCCAGTATGCAGGATATGGGATACGTAAATATCTGGTATGCAGGATATGGAATGTGTAAATATCTGGTATGCAGGATACGGGATATACATCCCCAAAGAGGACATATCCCACAGGTTGAGAACCACTGCCTTTGACATGGAGGCACTAGACTTAGAGAGTGCTTAGGAAGTATTTAGAAGCTATCAGCGTGTCTTGGAATCATGCTAGTAGGTCAGTCATCCTGTTAAGGGGCTGGAGGCATTGTGGTTTGAATGTGAAATGCCCTGTATGTTGAATTAGTTGAGCAGACCTACAGAACAGCCTTGGTGAGGAAGTCCTCGTGGGTTAGGCTACCTGTTGATTTAGTCAGGAGAGGAAGGGCCATTGTGTTAGTTATGGAGACAAGACCATCTGCTCTGAGCAAAAAGTTCTCTGCTGAACTCCTGGCCTGCCTTCCTCTGTCCCCAGGGTAGGGCTATAAAAAAGGCCACCTTGAAGGTCAGGGTGCATGTGTGACAACCCTGTGGAGGCCTCTGTCTTCTTTCTGGCCTTTCTAGCATTGCCTCTCCTTCCCAGGGTGTTGGGAATGACCATTATCTGGATATGACTGAGTAGAATGAAGGCACAGGCTTTGCCTCCCTCCAGAAGGTCAAAACAGGTTCCTATGCTCAGAAGTCATATGTGGCCATTGTCCAGGGCTCTCATCTGGTGAAAACTGTGTCTTTCTGTCAAGATTAATTCTCTCCCCTGGGGCCACAGAGGAGGGTAGATGGCGAGGGGATCCTTCCTGGAGGATTAGGCTATGGATGCACACAAAATTCTCAAGGTTGGAAACTAGCCAATGTCCTTCGCAGGCATCTGTCCTTGACTAGGTCTCTTCACAAGCTGCCTGATGTCCGAGCCCCTTCTGCCTGGCAGCTGGGCTCACTGTGTGCCTTGACCTATGACCCTTTGCCAACAGAGTACAGGGAGCACCCAAGCTGCCTTGCCACATCCCACTGACTGCAAACACCACATACCTCACGCAGAACCGAATGTCTCTCCAGTAAACACCCGAGCCAGCCATTCATGAAAACCTGTCTCTGTGTGTACTGGAACATGCCCTCCCTGTACCCAGACCAGCTTTGTGTGCCAGACAGTGACTCCACAGGGATGCCAGGCCTGTGATTGCATTGCTCCCTGCAGAGGGAAGCCCTGGGTTGTCTGTCTCGGGGGATACTCCCACCTGGAGCAGCACAGTGTTTCCTTGTTATTTCAGAAATTATTTTTAATAAAGATCTACTACTAGTCTTGGGATGACTTTTATGGATGCAGACAGGAGACAATGGGATAGACCCTCAACCAGAGGTGACTAACATCTTTGTAAGTGCAACCTGCTTGAGAAATATTGAGTCCTCAGTCATATCCATTTGG
>NW_021604656.1:1708840-1727319 GCF_004785775.1 Grammomys surdaster
CATGCACACACATGCCAAAGAATGCAATGCCTCTGAACAACCTCAATTTAAGAGTTTTGCATGCACACGAGTCCACATTTGTCTATCCACCCATGGGTGTGTGTCAGGGCCACAGACTTTGAAAGCTGGTAGGCCCACACATTGTGCCAATCGGTTTCCCGGTGCTCTGACAAATGCCCCAGAAAATCAACTTAGGAGGAGGAAAGGCTTATCTTGGCAACAGTCTCTGAGGCCTTGTTCCTAGGATGAGGACAGAAGCCCAGGCCCTTGGTCAGCCTAACAAGCCAGGTCCAGCCATTTGTTTCAGTATCCAACAGAGGGCACAGCGGAGAATGAAGATTTATCTAAAGTAACTATATCGGGGATAGGAACAAACAGGGCTGCTGGCCCTCCTAAGTCCATCTTCTGAGGTCCTTGCATGAAGTTTAGATTTAAATAGAAGACCAGCACTATGTCCCTGTTGAGGTGAGGTGTATTCTCAACTGGCAACATGTTTAAGCTCCAGTGTCCCCTGAGAAGCACTCTGACTCACTGTATCCCCCCGCCCCCATATGACCAGCATCCCTCCTTGCTGGCACCGGGCTTCAGTCTTTTCCCTCTCACCAGCTCCTTGGCATGCAGCTTTGCAGCTCTGATGGTCAAAGGGAGGGTACAGGGCTCTCCGTACAGTAACTTTCCTCCTGCCAGGACGTCACAGCTGTGGGTACCTGACTCTGCTGATTTCTGTCTGTGGCGGCACTGCACCTCAGAGGAACACACAGTGGGGGAGGCTCCCCTCTTACTGTGGTCAGGAAGCACAGAGAGAGGGGGGAGGAGTGTTCCCAACATCTACAACAGCATTCCCAATGGACTGCTTCCCTTCCACAAGGGCCCATCCATTTGAGTTGATTATTTTTTATTTGTGTGTGCGTGGTGTGCATGTTCACGTGTGTGTGTGTGTGTGTGTGTGTGTGTGTGTGCGTGTGTGTGCTTGTGTATGCAAGGGTTCCTATTGAGGACAGAAGAGAGTGTTGGAACCCTGAAGCTAGTTACAGGTGGTTGTGAGCCACCCAGCATGGCTGCTGGGAACTGAACTCTGGTCATTTAGAAGAGCAGTGTATGCCTCTAACCACTGAGCCGTCCCTCCAGCCACAGAAGGCCTACCTTCTAAAAGTCCAGTTACCTCCCAACAGGGCCTCAGACATACTCTCTCTGTCTCTCTGTCTTTCTTGCTGTCTCTCTGTCTGTCTCTCTCTCTGTCTCTGTTTTCTCTCTCTGCCTCTCTCTGTCTCTCTTTCTTTCTCTCTCTCTTTCTCTCTCTCTCTCTCTCTCTCTCTTTCTCTCTCTCTCTCTCTCTCTCTCTCTCCTACTCTCCCTATCTCTTTCCTTCCTGCCTCTCTCTCTAACACACACCCACACATCCCAGGGCAATAGAACCAATAATTCCTTCAAAGAAAAAAACAAAACAAAAAACAAAAAACAAACAAAAAACTTGATATCATTTGTGATATCATTTGCCTACAGCAGAGGGCGCTAGAGCACTGACTTTGACAATCCATCAAAGAAAGCTGTATTTACAGCCACTTAATACTTTACAGCTTTGCAAAATGAACCCACAGGAAGAAAAATACTTCCAAAGTTGCCACTACCAAACTCAGGAAATGGTTGCCGGGCTGCTCTAGCTACCGAGCTCAAAGCCCACCTCTTGCTGCCGAGCTTGGGTTCCAGACTCATCCCAGCCGTCAATCACCAAGGCTGGAAACCCACCGAGTTCTTTGCTTTCTTTCTTTTTCCTTTTTCTATTTATTTTAAGCTAAGCATTTTTTTTTTTTGCACTGAAGCCATTAGTCACAGGCCTCAGGGCTCAGTCTCTGAGGTCTGTGGGTGACTCAGTGCACCGTGGTTGTCATCGAGCTGTGGAACAAAGAGTTCAAAACACAGACTACTCATAAACAACTCTCCCTCACTCATGGAAAATAAAGAGCCAGTGTCTGGAACAGTTTCTTCCCCACAGTTCCTATCAGACGACAGCATCAATTTCCATAAATCACTGGGACTGACAAAACCACTGGGTTACAGGCCATAAAGACTCTACTGCCTGGGAACAGGTTCTCAAGTTCCCCATGTCCCTTATGCAAGAGAGAAAGGCCTCTACCCCAGAGGGTGGGGATCAGGTCAGGAAGTACAGAAGGTAGGTTTCCAAGGCTGGATGGGCTGGCGCTGTCACTGCACTAAACCACATGAGGTTTGGTTCTAGAATGAACATGGAGGTTCGCAGAGCATTTTCAGACAGGCCGGTTCCTCCCAGTTGTAAAAATTCCAGACAGGTCATGATCTGCACACTGTCCCCTGCAGTGGTCACCCCACCCCCACCCCCTCTTCTTGTTTTCTTTAATCTTCAACTGTGAAAAACAGAAGAGAGAGTATTTGCTTATAAAGCCACTCCTAGAGACCTCTGCTGCATGCCTCACAGCCCTGTGAGTGCAGCAGGGGAACCCCACAGTGTAGAGACTAGAAGCTAAGCAAGCCTCCTGTCAGAAAGGAGGGTGGGTCTTGGAGGGTGGAGAGACAGTCCTGGGAACATGGCACAAACACCTCAGTTGATACATTTTCCTGTGAGCAAAACATTTAAACAAATGTCTAATTCCAGAATGAATTTCCCTCGAAGTGAATAAGATACCCCACGACAGTGTTTTCTCAGGAGACTCGTTTTCCTCAGTGTCTTCCCAGCTTTTTATTCTCAATTACCTCATTTACATCAATTCTCTCCCTGATGAAATGTTTCATCTGGCAGAGAAATCTCCTTAAGATTCAGGAAGTGAACAACTCAAAAACTTCAGGAAATCCCTGAAACTGAATAAATTCACTAGGCCCCTCCCTCCTCAAGCTTATATAAGCATTAAGGACTGTCAAGAGACCAGATGACTCAAGCTGCCTAGAACAGATGCTCTTCTAACCTGTTGAGCTGCCTGGTAGTTGTGCAGTGACTCTGGGGCACTACTGTTGCCACTGCCTTTGAGTCATCCCTGCCCCCACAACTAACCCCTCACCCATACTCCTGCTAGTGATGCCAGTAAACTTGTTGGTTGACAAAGTTTAATTTTGGTGGTAAGGTTACTTCGGTGTATCATACAGAGTCCCTATGTGTGGCTTGTTCATGTTACCCCAGGAAATAGTGTCATGCAACAGCCCCAAGCAGTAGCCAGCCTCCTACGCAAGGCTTGTGCAGGCAGAGCTGCATGTGGCCCAATGAACCTGCACAGCTTTGGCACCCCAAGCTATGGAGACACAGTCTCGAGTGGTGTGCTGGGCCTTTGTTCTTTTGTAGTGTGATTTGTGTGTATTTGGTTTTTGTGTGCTTGTCTTTGTATGTATATGGCTGTGGAAGAGGCTCTATGGTGTGTGTGTGTGGGTGTGTGTGTGTGTATGTGTGTGTGTGTGTTGAGAGGACTGCCCAGGAAGCTCAGGGGAACCCCTTGCTCACCCTTGGGAGATGGGGGTGGCTATGTCTTCAACTCATAGGCATGTCCTTGGTAGAATCTGGATTTACGTGTGACTATAGTCTTTCTATGGCCAGCACCTTCTCCAGGTCATCTGCCTACCTTGGAGTAAGCTTTATGACTGTCAGAAACACTGGCTTCCACCCAACAGTGGCCTGACTCAGTGAACTAGCCTGTAAGATCAGCAGCTGTGTATTCCAGGACAGCCCCCACCCGAGCCCCCACCATAGTAAACAGGGGAGGGATTCTTTTCCGCAATTGTCTACCTCTTCAGGTCTCTGGGATTCTCAGAAGTGCTTGTTTCTTATATTTTATTATTTGTATGTGCTTGTGTGTGTGCACACATATACAAGTGGCTACATTGTTCAGTAGAGGGCACTGGATCCCCTGAAGCTGCTGCTACAGACATCTGTGAGCTGCCAGATGTGGGTCCTGCAAATCAGGTCCTTTGCCACCCCACAGCCATCTTTTGAGAGAGCCATTATTATTAACTATTAATGAAACCAGAGGACAGACACACAAAACACACATTCACATAGACACACACAAAAAAACACACACACAAACACAGACACTCACACAAACACACACTCATATACACACTCACACACACTCATACACATACTCACACATACACACATACTCACATACACAAATGCACACTCACACACTCATACATACATCACACACACACATCTTACACACACACTCACAGTCAAACAAGATGACTCTGGTGTCAGGCTCACACACACTCATACAAACTCACTCATATACAAACACACACTCAAATATACTCTCATAAAAACACACACTCATGTACACACTCACACATATATAAACACACACTCACATGCACACACACACACACACACACACACACACACGCACACACACAGACAATTCAGGTGTCAAACTCTTAAACCTGACTGACCTTCGGTAGCAGCCAGAGTATTGAAATGTTGATGTCAGATCCCACAGTCACTGAGATTGGGTACAATGGGTCTGCAGTGTCAAAAGCACACCAGGAGGTGAGGCTGTCCATTCCAATACACTGTGTGACAGTCAGCCACTTGCCAGGGTTTGGATGGCAGCCACTTAGAGCCATCTGAGCCCTGTTTTAGGGAAGAGAGGGTCAGACCTGACTGAGTCCTGGCCCGCTGGAGTGACCAGTGCTAATTCAGGTCCAGGCTTCCTGTGTGAATGCTGGATCATCAGACTGCCTCAGGAACATCGATCTCTGATGCCCAACTGCTCCAAACTGGAATTGGTGCTGACAACTCCTCCGATGCTGTCTGTAAAAACTTTGCCTTTCTATGATTTGGGTTCCATGGAAGAGCAGAGTCTATAGTTGACCTAGAGTCTGGTGAGGCCGATGCCTCTAGGGACAGCGCTGAAGCCTTGGACATACCCTTTACTCCTTTGTCTGGAGAGTTTGTGAGTTGGAGTTTTGGGCATTGGGTAGAGTCTGAGTCGGGCTTCAAGAATGCACGTCAGCCTGGGATGACTCTAGACAGGCACTGGTGTTCTGTAGACTCCAGACCTTTTTGAGAAAAGAAGCCAGAAAATTTCAGCCCAGAACACTACAATATCATCATGTCCACCCCAGCTACCTCTGCAGATGCTAAGCGGTGAACAACACCTGAGGTATTTTCAGTTTGAAACTATCCCATACCAGCATCCCTGGAGTCTTTGCCTTCAGAGTTGAACTTTGTGTAAGAGCTGTCATCCTTGGTCACAAGCCTCTCTCACCAGAGAAGCCAAGGGTCGCCCAAGGCTGTTCTCAGGGGTCAGGGCAGATGTCTAACTTGATACTCATGTCGTTTGGGAGAGCTCTTTAAGAAAAAGAATGTTGAAGGCTGTGTTGGCAGGAACCATGAAAATTGGCTCTGGTTCAGGTTACAGAATCACCAGCATGGACAATGGCCATGGCTACAACCTAGTCCCATGGTTGACAGCCATAGAATGGGCAGTTCTATATACAGGCGCTGAGCATGGGACAACCACCAGCTGGGAACGCTACTGAATTTTCTTCTACATAACTTCATTCAAAAGAGAAAACCCGAGTCATGAGAATGTGGCTAGTTGCATATGTGTAAGAAGATGAATTCACTCTGATTTTAAGCACTGAACCTTTCTCTAGAGCATCTGTCTATGAGCCCCCTTCAGTGAGAAGATCATTGCACGAGTCCTCCTTGAAGCCTCCTGCATGAGAACGGCTCCCAAAGAGCCCTCCTCTGTAAGAGGCCTTTCCTCAATCCCTTTTCCCATGTCAAGAACTTCCTCCGAGCCGTGCTCCATGCTAAGACCTTGAAGTAACACTGTCTCCACCTTGTCAAACCAAGATTCTCTTCCTCATGCTTTTAGGACTGTGTACCATGTAGTATATTTGCATACTATGTAACCTTCATGTCCCCAAAGCAAGTGGACCATAAAGTGGAGGATGAGCTGTGCTCCCCTGGAGGGTGAGCTGTGTTCCCCTGGGTAGCTGGCAAAGACTTAGTGTCTACACGGGAGGAGCTTCTGGAGTTCAGACTTCTTGCTTTCCCAGCTCCCTTTCTTTTCTCTGGAACCCTAAAAGTGCCTGTGACTGCTTCTGATGCTAGCCACAAGGAACTCAAAGGACAAAGAGACAGCTGTCTTGACAGATTGCAGGCAAAAATGTGTTAATTTGGGAAAGTTCTTTAAAAAAAAAAAAAACGTGACTGCCTTGGTACATCCTTTCTTGGGATCTTGGAAGGAGCCCATGCAAACACCAGAAACAGAGGGTCGCACTGACCAGGGGACCAGAGGGTCTGACCAGGGGACAGAGTGCCAGAGAACAACAGGGTGTTAGGATAGAACTCATATAGAGACAGAAAGGGAGACATGATGGTGAAGGGGAGGCAGGGGAGGAGAAGAGGAGGAGGGAGAGGGAGGAAGGGAAATAAAGGGGGGATAAAAGTAGGAAGGGAGGGAGTGGAGGAAGATGGGAAGAAGCAGAGTTTGAAAGCAAAAAGGAAGGAAGGAGGAAGGAAAGGGGAGAGAGAGACTGAGGGAGGAGGAAAAGACTGAGGGAGGAGGAAGAAACTGAGGAAGGAGGGCGAGAGACTGAGGGAGTAGGGAGAGAGACTGAGGGAGGAAGGAAAGAGACTGAGGGAGGAGGGAAAGAGACTGAGGGAAGAGGGTGAGAGACTGAGGGAGGAGGGAAAGGCTGAGGGAGGAGGGAAAGGAAGGGAGAAGGAAGGGAGAGAGGAAAAGGAAAGAGAAGGAGAGGAGAGAGATGGGAGGAGAGTGACAGGGACAGATGAAAGGAGGGAAGAGAGAAGGGAAGCCAAAGTAGGAGTTAGGAAGAGAAGAAGTTAGAGAAGAAGACATGGGGTGGGGTACTGTTTGAACATAAGTGATGTTAGCATCAGGTCAATGGGGAACGCCCCAGAGACAAGTCTAAGCTCAGGAATGCATTCCCAGACCAGGAGGCTGATTTGGACAACTTCAGATGTGACCACATTGTCATAAATAAATATGTCTCGCTAAGGACTTTGGGGAGGACCTTTATGGAGGACACCTTGCCCCTCCCCCGTGGGCAGCCTGTTGTGTTCCATAACTGTCCTCAGAGGAATGGACATTCTCTAAAGAGAGAGCCCTTCACCCCAGACTTCTGAGACAATGTCCACAAGAAAACGGAATTTCCCTAGGAGTCCCATGCTGGGGGAGGGAAGAGGCTGTCACCTAGTATTAGTCAGGTGGGGTGCGGTTGAGGGCTCTTCTCTCCTGGGAAGAGATTCACCCAGTGCTGACAACCTGTAGAAACTGGGGCTGAGACCATGAAAGGTCAGTGGTGGGTGGAGCTGCACCTTTGACCTGTCTTCTACTTAAGCCTAAACATAATGTCAGGACCCTAAAAGTGACTTAGGGGGTCACCAGGTACCCCTTCCCCTACTGTTCACTAGACCTGTCTGTTTAATAGCCATACTGAGGATGGGTGCCCAAGCATAGCCTGATAGGGCTTCCCAGGCCTAAGCTGTAACCCTGACAAACTAATGGCACAGCCCACTACGTACTGACCTCCCCATGATTCCCAGGACCTATGGATCATTAGTCAGAGAACAGGGGCTTCCAAAAGAGCCCTGCTTTTAGCACCTGGCATCTGCATTCAAACAACAGTGGCCATTATCTGATTTGGTTAGAGATATGGCACAGGCAGGGTGATGTCTTGGCATCATCTGGGTGGGGAGGGGTCCCTGTAGACGTCAGGTTCCTCACCTTAAACAGCCTTATATGCTTTCTAGGCCAAGACAGAGAGCAACTGCCACCAGGCGAGACAAAGAGGCTCAGAAGAGAAATTATGCATGCAGCTGCTGACCATGGTCCCCACAAAACCAGCCCGTGGTGGAGTCAGCCTTTGGCTGGTTACTATCAGAATAGCCTATGTGGCTTTATCCAGCAAGATGTGATGTCCTAGGTTTGTTTTCTGGTCCTACAGGAACAATCACGCAGAGGTAGGAAGTCCTATCTCATAACTGCCTGTTCTCTCAAAAGCCCCAGGAACAGGGCCACCTCTGCACTTGGGGGTGGTGGAGTGGGGAGAACAAAGATGAACGTCATGATCATTGTCAACCTTCCTCAGAGGAACTAGGGGATCACTGGAGACACACACACATACACAGACACATACAGACACACAGACACATAGACACACACACACAGAGACACACATACAGACACACACACAGACACATACAGACATACATACAAACACACAGACAGACACACATAGACACATAGACACACACAGACAGACACATAGACACACACAGACACACACACAGACACATACAGATACACACATACAGACATACAGACACACATACAGACACACACACATAGAGATACACACACATACAGACATACAAACACACATACAGACAGACACACATACAAACACACACACAGACACACAGACACACACACATACATACACACAGACACACATACAGACACACACAGA
This sequence comes from Grammomys surdaster, assembly GCF_004785775.1. Taxonomy (NCBI): domain Eukaryota; kingdom Metazoa; phylum Chordata; class Mammalia; order Rodentia; family Muridae; genus Grammomys; species Grammomys surdaster. The sequence goes on from NW_021604656.1 coordinate 1,717,307, forward strand.
CACACACGCAGACACACATACAGACAAACATACACACAGACACACACACATACATACACACAGACACACACGCAGACACACACACAGACACACATACATACATACACATGTGTATGTGAGAGAGATGGCAGGACAAGGAAGGGGGAAGAGAGGACAAAGTCGATGAAGTTAATGATGTACAAGCAGATACATCAAAAAGAGACAGAAGCAAGCAGACAAGCGTGGTGTAGGGGAAACCCTGGGGAAGTTTTCCACAGCAGGAGAAGACCTGAGCCATTTTCTGAAGCCAGGCTTGGCTGGCTGTGTCCTGTGCTAGTGGAGACTTGTTCTAACTCTAGAGGGGCATTCCTCTGAGGAGTGGGAGCTGAGAACCAAGGTGATGTCTCATGAAGTCCCAGCCAACAATTAGTGAGAGCATCTGGGCCTCCGTTCTCAGAGCCCCTCCCTAGGCTTGGAGAAAGCCACTGCCTACTATGTACGTCCCTTTAACTGTTGAGTCAGCAACAGTTGTAACAGTGTGGGGGCGCTAATGTGACCCTGTACTCAGTACTGAGTGTCCCCATATCCTGCCCTAGTATCTGTCTGTCTGTCTAAAGCCAGACACCAGGATACCCAGCACCAGCTCTGAGCCCAAATGGGAGAAGTACCTTGGCCACCAGCTCAGGGTGTTTTCTTGGCACATCTGTACTGGGAGCCCCTCTGAAGGCACCACCCAGCAGCAGGAATTCAAGCCCAGCCTCAGCTCTCAGCTCCTTGCCCTGCACCAGGGTTTCCAGGGACTATCGAATGAATCCCAGCCTCAGAGGAACATGCCGTCCCTGCAACACCAACACAGACTTCTGGCCAGCCCTCCTGCACGTGTCATGGGGTATACCTGGGGCATGGTTCACACAGATAAGGACACCCTGAAGCAGGGTAGGTCACACAGATGATCATGAAGCAGTGTCCAGAAGGCGGTCATTGCCTCTCCTGGTTCATTTCTTTTAGCCTAGACCACGTTAAAAAAATAAGCATTACCAGGAGGTCGGAGGATATGGGAGGAAGAAGAGGAAGGTGAGAGAGGGAAGGAAGGCTCAATCATAGCACCAAGCCCCTAACACAGAGATGGGCGTGCCTGGCCAGTGGGTCCCTCTCCATGCTGGACAGGACCCCCTTTTACCAATCAACAACTCAGAATGTCAGCGCAACTTTTCAGGATTCGCCTGTCGGTGCTACTCTTCAGGTGTCCAGTAGGTGGCAGCAGATCCTCGGGCAGGAGTACCACGAGGGGGCCACAGGCAGAAAATGGAGCCGCTTCCTCTTTAACAAAGTACCTGTTTTAACAAGAGTCAGCGCTGCCAAGCGGATACATGGCAGGAATCACATTCCAGCAGGTGCAGAAATAATATACAAGGAAGCAATTTCTAATCTTGAACATCAAAGTACTGCAGAGTAGGAACGTAAATAGATCTCTTTACGCTTTTTAAAATCTACTTGGAGCTGAGGTGGAGGGCGGCTCAGTTGGCAGACAGCTTGCCTAGTATGTACCAAGCCCTAGGTTTTGTTTTAGTCTGGGTACTGAGTAAAAGCAGGTGTGTATGCTTGCTCTGCTACGTAATGAACGCAAGACCTGACTGGGCAACATGAGACCCAGTCTCAAAAGGGGACTGGAGGGAGTCCACTTTGCGCAAATTCATTTCTGCTAATTTGACATCAAAATAGAGCCATTTTGGGGCCTTTTATCAGCAATGGTGGGGTGCAGACTAAGCTAGAAGGGACTCTACATCCCAGCCTGTTGGTCTCTTCTCCAGAGTCTCTTGATTAGTAGAACCTCAGGACATTTCTCAGGAAGCCAGCGGTCTCACAGACAACACGAATGCTCAGGCTTCCTAGTAGCACTCAGATAACCTGGGATTTTGACCAAGGGAGAGTGCTTTGAAAACAAAGCTGTGAGCTTGCGTGTCACCGACTGACTCATGAATCATTCCAGACTAGAAGATCCATGCTTACGGCACGCAGGCACCAGGGAGATGGCTGTGCCATGCAAGCCCAGCCTGTGCTTTCTAGGCAAGGAAACGGCACCAAGCACATCTGAGATGCTTTCAGATGGGCATGAGTTGGGGCTCCATGCTCTTCCAGGCTCCAGGCCCTGCCCCTCCTCCACCTGGTCCTTCTCCCGGTCCCAGCACCTTCTCCCGCTCAGGCATGCTAGCTGTGTTGGGAAAACCACAAGACAGCAACAGCTAATGTCTCTCCTTGATTTTGAGACATGAGTCAAAACCAAAGATGAGCAATCCTCCTGACACGACCAAGAAAATATCTGAGAAATGCCAGGAAGATTGGCAGGGCTTGGATGGTGCAGAAGTGTGTTTGTCTGCACAGACTCTCCTTTTGCTAACTGGGACCAAGGCCTAATGATGGTTTCGGGCAGGAGAAAGGGGCTAGCCTTAGCACATCACCAGAAAGCCAAACTCACTCTTCAGTGTTTTGAATAATCGTGACTACCCTGGAGATTCTCCTTGGGACTTAGACATCCTGAATGAACGTCATCTGTCTGGAGCTGTCTCTCTCACGGCTCAGTATGTTAGTCATGTTCCTATCGCTACAACAATTTATAATATCTGACATGGCAGTTTAATGAGGAAAGACTACTTTTGGCTCCCAGTTTGGGGGCTGTGGCCCATGAGGGGCCCATGGAAGCAAAGTTAGGGCAGAGGAGCTCAGTCACTGACAGGGATAACTGATGGAGGAGCCTGTTCACATCGTGGTGAACCAGAAGATGAAGAAAGCATGTGACCCAGAGGCTGCCATAAGCTTCAAAGGCCCACCCTCTCACATCCTGTATCTACCACCTAGACCTCGCCTCCTAAAGGCTCCATGTCCTCGCTAAACAGTACCACCAGTTGGGACCAGTATTCAGAATGTCTGTGGGAGACATCCAAGATTAAAACCATGGCCCTAGGGATCCCAGATCAGAGGTCAAAGGGTGGACATGGGATGATGCCACTCACTGGAATCCCTAGTGGCACCTTGGTAACATTTTTTCCCATTCTTCTGACTGAATGCTCTGCTTGGCTTGAAGTCGTAGTGCTAGAGGGAGGGTGATTCTAGCATGGGGCAAGAACCTGGCTGCCCAGAAGTGGACTGGAAGACTTCATCTGATCTCTTTGGGCTCCTTCAAACTTCTGAGTTAACAGACTAAAAAGTGAGTTACAATGTCTGCTCAGGTGACTAATTTAATCTCTAGAGAGAAAATAAAGTAAGTCATAGCAGAAGAGGTAGTAAGGAGTCTGCCTGGGGCGCAGGAGACCCTAGCACATCTCAACATTACCATGCTTTGCACACAAAGTCAAGGACTGTGCCAATGCACTATAATGAAATTATTTCTTATATTCTACGAGATTGGAACTTTTGGCTGGACCTCACAGCCAGAGTTAATAATGCACCTTGAGGTCACTTAAGACTTAAGGCTGCTCTCCTACTGTGGACTCTAACTGTTTGTTTAGTCTGCCTCTAAGAGCACACTGTAATAAGCAACCTTACTTGCCTAGGATTTCCCACGTAATCAGCTTTTACAAGCTAAGCTAATGCATAGCTTCAATCTGAAGTTATGTACTCTTCCATGCTCCTGACCTGGAACAAGACATACGTATCATTTGCTACACGCAGCAAACACAGAAGTTGAAAGCAACTTCCTAAAATCTACCATAAAGGTGGAAAGCATCCACTTATGGTCGTTGGTTGATAAACAATGATGTTTGTTGTCTGGGACAGTTAGGACCGGTTGGAGCCAGTGACTTCATCCCTTGTAAAACTCTGTTAAAGATTTCTGAAAGGAATCCTGTTCCTTCTCCATGGGATGCTTTCCATGCCGGTCAGTAAAGACAGAGCAAAGGCCTGTGTTAGGTAGGAGCAGTCACACCACTCACAGACACAGAGACACAGACACAACTGTGCAACAGGTTCAGGGAGAGATCCGAAGGATAGCCTTCGGTTGGGCACAGGCTTGGACTCATGCAGCAGACAAACGGAGGAGAGAACACAGGGAACATGGCGTGGAGAATTTGAATCTGGAATCCCTCTTGGCTAAGTGGCTCCCAGGGCAAGTGCTTTTCTTTCCTTCCTCAATGTAATACTGACGCATCATTGGTGGTTTGGAGCTAATCAGTAATGTGCTTGATCTGCACAGAAGACAGAAACCCAATCTAAGTCAGATTCTGGGGTCCAGATCCCTTAGCAGTGATGGTGAGGATCAGGTAGTGAGGAGGCAGACAGGCTTGGAGGCTGAGCCGGAAGGCAGAAGAGGCGTTGAGGCAGGTATAATCATGAGACAGGTCCAAGTCCAGGAAGAGGAGCCATGGCTAAGGATATGCTTGTGTGTCTGCACAGTAACAAACCCTGCTTCCTTCTCTTAGTGTCTTTTCAGACAACACACAACATTCCAACTTTACGCAAGAATCTGAGTGCTGGTAAGTGTTATGGTTAGGGCTGCCAAGCTGCTACGTTAGACTCTCCAGGGAAGAAAGTCTCAGTGAGGAATTTTCTAGATAGGTCAGCCTGTGGGGATATTTACGGGAGATTATCTTGATTGCTTTAGTTCATGTAGAAAATCCAGCCTGAAAATGGGTTTGGGTTGTGTATAAGAGAGGCGAAGGAAGTCTGAGAAGTAGCCACGCATGGATTCGCTCTGTCTTGACTTCATGTGATATGACATGAGTAGCAGCTTTCAGTTCTTATTGCCCTGACTATGTCCCTGTCGCCTGGAATTGTGAACTAGAATACCCTCCCCCCAGGGCCATTACTGTGATAAAACACCATGATCAAAGCATCTTGCGGAGAGGCCTTACTTCTGCCTAGTGTTCCACAGCACAGCCCGTCCCTGAGGGAAGTCCGGGCAGGAACTCAAGGCAGGATCTGAAGCAGAGGCTGAGGAGGAACACTGCCAACTGCCTTGCTCCCTGTAGCTTGCTCAGCCTTATTTTATATACAACCCAGCTCCTCCCGCCCAGAGGCGGCACTGACTACAGCGGATGGAGTCTCCTACCTAAATCATTCAACAAGAAAATGCCTGACAGATTTGACTATAGGCCAGTCTTATGGAGACACCTTCTCAATCGAGAGTCCCTTTCCCCAAATGACTCAAGCCTGTGTCAAGTTGACATAAAACTAACTAGTGTGGTCAGGGTGTTTTATGGGGGGTGAGGACAGTTAGTTTTACAGCATAAACTACAGAATATGTCACTCAAAAGCCCTTCCCTCTCTTCTGGTGATGGATTAGTGAGTTTGAAATTATGTGCAGCACACTTCTATTAGGTAACATTAAGACTTTGAGATCATCTGACTGGTGGCTAAGTATCATCTAAGGAGATGTATGCAGGTGTTGGGTCGACACAGGGTAGATCCGAGATGGCTATTTTGATGCTTCAACTCCACCAGGCTACAGATTGCCCAAATGACTGACTGGTATAGCTTTCATTATGTCTGTGTGGCTCTGGGAAGAAATTTCAGAGAGAGATTAGCATAGCCATTGGTAGGCTGAGTTGGTAAGATCCACTATGGGTGGACACCATCCAAGCTGGTGGGAGCTAGAGTGTGAAGATGCAGGAGGGTAAATTTGTTCTCTGAGCTTGACCTGTGCCACCCACCGTGATAGTTTGTCTATGCTCAGCCCAGGGAGTAACACTATTAGAAGATGCGGCCCTGGTGGAATGGAGTATGTGTGGCCTTGTTGGAGGAAGTGTGTCACTGTGTTTGTGGGCTTTAAGACCTTCATCCTAGCTGCCTAGAAGCCAGTATTCTGCTAGCAGCCTTCAGATGAAGGTGGAGAACTCTCAGCCCCTCCTGCACCATGCCTGCCTGGATGCTGCCATGCTCCCACCTTGATGATAATGGGCTGAACCTCTGAACCTGTAAGCCAGCCCCAATTAAATGTCTTTATAAGAGTTGCATTGGTCATGGTGTCTGTTCACAGAAGTAAAACCCTAGCTAAGACACCCACCTTCTTGCCTCAGCCAATGAGGTTCCTCTTTGTCAGGAGAGGTTCTTTAGGGTTAAACCTGGATACGTACCATTGGCCTACTCTGTTCTCAGGTCTTCGGAGTAGGTCCAAATGATGCCACTGCTCTCCAACTCACAGGTAGCACACTGTGGTACATCTCAGCCTTCGTAAGCACATGAGCCAGTCTCTATAATAAAAATGTATCTACTCTGTTTCTCTGGAGAGCCCTGACTACCACTGTCTATTTGGTGTAGAAGAGATAACACATGTCCTTCTAGATCCATGGGACTCCCCGTAAGTCTTACTCTCTCCAGAACAACTGGAAAATTAAATCCAGTAAAACAAAAATTGATTATTTTATAGCTAAAGCCTCACTGAACAATTGCTATTCCGACCACCGGAATATCACTCCATTCATGCTGCAGTCGTTGCCAGAGACCCGGGAGCTCGACAGAGAAGCAGTTGTAAAGGGAAGGCAAAGCGGCTTGGGGGAAGCTGGCTTACAGACCAGCATCTCCTCCGTGATATTTTTTTGTCTTTTTTTTTCTTTTTCAGAGTGAATGGATTTGCTGCAGGGTCTCTGGCACTTGCATGTCTCTGAACCATTTCTTTCAAAGTCAACACTGAAGGAATAGAATAACCACACCTGGGGACTTTCCATAACTAAAGGACTCAGGGCATCTGATGCCCGCATATCTCAGTCACGTGGCCCTACAGAGCCTCCTGAAGAGCTTGGCTAGTGCTTCTGCCAGGCGTGAGTTGAACTGCTGAGATGCAGCTCCAATCCCAGCATCCCTATTGTGTCTCAAGTACCTTCTCAAACCCTACATGAAGATGGGCTCAGCCTCAGGAGTCAAGAACACTTCAACTTGAGGATATTTGCTGTGCTTCTTTACTGGGTGGCCTTGAACACATGGTCTAGCCTCTCTGAATGCCGGCTGCTGTTTCCGCTGCTGTCCAAGGTAATCACCATGGTGATGGTTTTGGTCCCTGTCTCTATGTCCTCCTCAGAAGTATTTCAGCTATGAAAATAACAGCACTTACCAGATGCTACTTCTCCACGCCCAAAGCCCAGGGCCAAGACTCTCACCACAGTGTGGAGCTGGAACATTCCCTGAAGGCCTAGCAGTTTAGGGACTTGATCACCAGCTTGGCACTCACACCATGAAACCTTTAAGAAGTCTTTGGATCACCAGGGTACGCACTCAGAGAGGATTTTGAGAACCCAGTTCTTTTTCTTTTTCCTCTTGCTTCCTGGCATTGGGAGCTGGCTGCATCCCTCTGTGCTCTCTGCTGTTGCGCTGGGCACCTCCCAGCGGAGGTCCACATCTCTAGCATTGAACCCAAACAAACTTTTTTCTCTTTACAAGTTTATTCTAAGTTCCTTGGCACACCATCTCCTAGGTGCACTGTTCCCCAGATTCACTGTCCCCAGCCACACTGCCCCGCACTTTCCTCCCACATCCCCCTCTTAGATGGCTCTGGCTGAAAGCATTAATCATGGCCTCTTTCAGGACCACAGAGCAGAAATAACAGGGGGCAAAACTTGTCTGGCACGTTTGTCAGCAGTGCCTTACATCTGTTTCATCACTATGAATTGTGTTTAAAGAATGTAGGAACATTTTCCATTCCTGGGTATCTCTGAGTGTGTATCTACATGCCTGGATGTCTGTCAGTACATCTCTTTGTATATGGATATCTGTATGCCTGTGCCCATTCTTGTGTGTATTTGTGTATATATGCATGTTAGTTTGCATATATACCTTTGTGTGTCATCTGTCTGAGTCCGTATGTATGTATGCGTACATGTCTGTGTGAATCTGCGCACATGTCTATCTGTGTATGCCATACATACGTGCCTGTATATTTGTCTATGTGTTTGCAAACACATCTGTGTGTGTGTGTTTGTATGCCTATTTGCTTCTGTATGTTGTGTCTGTATGTGCGTCTTGTGCTTATATATCTGTATTTATATCTGTATATGTATGTATATATGCTTATATGTGTCTATGTACAAGTGTGTATACATTTGTACTTGTGTTTATGTCTGTATATGTTTGTGTATCTATTTGCTTATGGCTATGTGTCTGTGTCCGTGTCTGTATTTTCTGTACTATGCATATTTGTCAGTCTGTGTAAAAGCACAATTTACCAGCACATGGACCTACAATACAGTATAGACAAGTGCATCTCCCCAAACAGAACAGAACCTTCCTGTCCTGTACTCTCCCTAATGCTCTCATTGGACTCCCTAGGGGACCACACAATCCAGCTCCTGGTTCAGCTACAGGGACACACAACTCTGGGGAGAGAAGTTAGGAAGAGAAGGAGGTGTCCCCATCTCCCTGGGCTCCTACCCACCTACCTGTTGTTCCTAAATCCTTCGGTGTCCCTGACGGCTCCACCAGCACTCGCCGCTGTCCCAGTCAGCTAACGTCAAAACTCCTCATTACCCTTGAAGTTCAAAATCAATTTTTAAAGAATAATCTGTGAATCTGGTGGATACCCTAACCAGGAGTGTCTCTCTCAGGCCCCTGGACCCAAAGCAGGATGGATGTGTACTTGTACTAAATTTAAAGCCCCCTCTCCCTTCGAGGGGCTTCTTGGGGTGCTGTGATGTTTTCCAGTTACTCCGGGTCTCATCAAGGTCAAATTTTCGATCTGTGGTTCTCAACCTGTGGGTCATGACCCCTTTCACAGGGGTCACCTAAAACCATCCATTGACCTATGCACACTCTGTGCACTGTCCAAGTTATCCCATGATTGGCATGCACTCTATGCACTACCTGTGGCTGTCCCATTGACCTATGCACACTCTGTGCACTGCCCAAGGTTATCCCATGATCCCTGAACACTCTATGAACCACTTCTGGCTGTCCTACAAGAAAGAAGCAGTGAAAGGCCAGGCAGCTCACCCCGTGCCTTCCCCCTTTCCTAGGCTGCTAGGTTGTACTGTGTCATAGTCACCCTCACATATGTACATACCTTACATGCGTATACAATACACCTATGCATACATGTACACATAAACATATGTGGCACACATACCCCTTAGGTATGGTATGTTGAATTATCACAGATGGCACACACCCATGCATCTGGCCCTAAAGAAGACAGCCCTGACAACACTGCAGCAACTGGCCTTGGTCCGTTTCAGGCTATGACCAGGTCATGTTTATCCTGGCTTACTCAATATTTTGCTCTGCTTTATGGAATCGGAGTTGGGCTCTCCTGTCCAGGGATCTGGACTCTAGTGCCACCTGCAGGAGTTCCACGTGCCTAGCATCAGGTGGTTAGACCACACTGTACTCGGACTCAGGACTATGTGGTGGGAAGATACCTGATTCAGTCATGGTCCCTGCTGGTGGCCATCATGGAGAGCTCAAAGCTTGTCTCATTAAAGAAGTGGCTTTCAACCTGTAGGCTCCAACCCTTTGGGGCACCAATGACCCTTTTACAGGGGTCACCTGAGACCATTGGAAAACAGATATGTATAGAATGATTCATAACAGTAGCAAAATTACAGTTAGGAAGTGCATATTTTTATGGGGGGGGGTTCACCACAACATGAGGAACTGTATAAGGAGTCACAGCCATAGGAGGGTTGAGACCTACTGCTTTAAAGAGTGCTACCAAGAACCACATAAGAAGGAGATGCTGGGATGGGGAGGGGGTAAGTGGAAAAGTAAAATGTCTTCTCAGACAGGAATGAGGAGGCTCACTTCACCAGCACAAGGACCTGGGGGCTATAGCTACCAAAGATGGGTCACAAATGTCAGAGCTACCTTCAAAACATAGACCTACATGTTCTCACTACAAATAAGTGATTAGCATGTGAGCTGATGGATATGCTAATATTGTTTACATATATTAGGCCTTCCCATTGCCTTCCTACATGTGCAGAACTATTAGTCTAATAATAATAATAATAATAATAATAATAATGTTTAAAAATGAAAGAACAAAACCTTATCCATATCAGTTTCAACAGGAAGGAAGGAAGGAAGGAAGGAAGGAAGGAAGGAAGGAAGGAAGG
>NW_021604656.1:1727329-1770319 GCF_004785775.1 Grammomys surdaster
AGGAAGGAAGGAAGGAAGGAAGGAAGGAAGGAAGGAAGGAAGGAAGGAAGGAAGGCCCCACACTGTATGCAATTGACTCCCCATCATCCAGGAGGGGCACACAAGCCCTCTCTAGATCCCTTGCAATAGTCGCATTTTCTTTTCCTTTGAAGGCAGACAGTATGGGCAGATGAGCCTTAAAGCCCATGCCCACAGTGACACACCTACTCCAACAGGGCCACACCTTTCATAGTGCCACTCCCTGAGCCCAGCATATACAAGCCACCACAATTCTGGTGGACCAGAATTTACATGGTGTCTATTCTCCTTCTAGTGTGCCAAATCTGGGAAGCTAAAAAATCACATCTTTCAAACTCTTGGAACTAGAGTCTGAACATAATTTTCTTTCAGTTTAATTATAAACCATGTGAGGTGAGAAAAATTCCCTGCCCATCCTCACCCCAGCTTGTGCCTGGATCTCAGAGAAGAGAGTCGATCAGGTAGAAGAAGCAATGTTCAGAAACACTCAGTTGTTGTATTCCACAGAGAGCTTCAAAAACACTGCACTTTAGCTGAGAGTCTGGGATCAGAGCTGAAGTACCTGCTACTTGCTCTTAGCTCAGCTCCCCACATTCTATGGACCTGGATACCGGCAGGACCTTTGCAAAACCTGCTGCAGAATGCTGGGGTCTCCCTCACACTGCCCTATGGAAATAGCAAGCACAGAAGAACAAGTCCCTCTCTTCTGGCCTATAAACCATCAACACATGGTTTATAATTGAACTGAAAGAAAATTATGTTCAGACTCTAGTTCCAAGAGTTTGAAAGATGTGATTTTTAGCTTCCCAGACTTGGCACACTAGAAGGAGAATAGACACCATGTAAATTCTGGTCCACCAGAATTGTGGTGGCTTGTATATGCTGGGCTCAGGGAGTGGCAATATTAAAGGTGTGGCCCTGTTGGAACAGGTGTGGCCTTGTTAGAGTAGGTGTGTCACTGTGGGTGTGGGCTTTAAGACCCTCATTCTAGCTGCCTGGAAGCCAGTATTCTGCTAGCAGCCTTCAGATGAAGATGTAGAACTCTCAGCTCCTCCTGCACCATGCCTGCCTGGATGCTGCCATGTTCCTGCCTTGATGATAATGGACTGAACCTCTGAACCTGTAAGCCAGCCCCAATTAAATGTTGTCCTTTACAAGACTTGCCTTGGTCATAATGTCTATTCACAGCAGTAAAACCCTAACTAAGACAGAAGCTGGTACCAGGAGTGGGACAGGAAGCAAAAATTTTCCTAGAGGGTCACTAGGAGTGATAGTAAGTGGAAGTCTTCCCTTTCCCACTCCTGATTCCTGGACCCATGGATCCTGGTACCAACAAGGCCACACCTACTCCAACAGGGCCACACCTTCTAATAGTGCCACTCCCTGAGCCCAGTATATACAAACCATCACAAGAATCAATCACAACTCTGGGTACAGATGTATCGATTTCCAAAACAAAACTTTAAACATGTTTTGTTAGCTGTGGTAAGCTCATGTACATTCCAAGTCTCCTGGGACCACACTTGTCTTTCCCTCTGGCTCCAAGACTAGATTTTATACCCAATAGTAATAGCCCATGTGGTGGGTTCTATAACAAAAGGCAATAAAGTCAATAAAGAATCATCACTATTAGAAACATTCATGAATCTGCCTGATTGCCTCAACTCTGTACATACCAGCAGTTGAAACCCAATGCCCACTCTACTACATGGGATGAGACAGCCCCACATATCACCACTTGTTGATTGACACTCTTTGTGATTAATAATACTATCTACTCACCAAGAACTAGAGTCATCTAAGAGGCAAACCCTGGAAATGTCTGTGAGAGAGAGCCTAGACTCAGTTCATTGACGCGGGACAACCTGTGCTGACTGTGAGCAGGACCATCCCATGGGCTGAGGTCCTGGACTGAATTAAAGGAGAAAGAGCCAAGTAGCAACCTTCACCTCTCTCTGCTGCCTGATTGTAGATGCAATGTGACCAGGAACCTCACGGTCCAGCTGCCATGACTTTTCTGCCTTGGTAGACAATGAGCTGAGAGAAACCCTTTTTTCCTTAAAGGGCCATTGAGCAATGAAACAACTTTAAAAATTAAAGGTGAATAAATTATCTAAAATAATACAGCAGACATAAATCCTGAGAGAAGTGAGTTTGGAAATCTACAGGACCCTTGAGAGGTTTTTAGAGGCAGTCAAACACCTCAAAGAGTCTGATTAGAGAAGTGTGTACCATGGGGCAGCTCCTGGCAGCAAACTGGGACCCTGTGAGACAACACCTCATGGGATATGCAGGACTCGGCTTACCATGGCTGCCGCCTATGCAGGGTGGTATCCATCCTTTGAGACACCCACAGATGCCACAGAAATGATGGCATCATAGCTGCTGTTGCAACAGGAAGCTCATTAGAGCCAATACTGACGGTGCTCATTCCATGGTCTCAGGTTACACTCAGCAGAATTTGGGACTCGGGGATATTTGTGTTCACTCAATATGTAAGCATTCAGTGGGGACTGGGGGTGGATATCTGATGTCAATAACAGGCTTGTGTTGCTGAGATAGCAGACAGCATTAGTACTTCAGTGAAATACTTCTAACAGCTGAGGTTGCCATCTGACTGGGAAGTGAGAGTTGAAAGTGTGCTCTCTGGGTAATCAAAGGATTGGCTAGGAACGCTTTTCCTCTTGGTATCTTCCAATGCTGCACACACCTGGTAGTCTTACTAATTCTAGCGCCCCATGCAGGTCCTGAATTTCATCAAATATCATGTCTCTTCTGAGACCGAGGCCTCCTGAAGGATTGAGGGGTTCTTGGATGTTCTTCCTATTCCAGACATGTTATCAGTCCACTGGGAAAATAGATTTCAAAAGATCAAAGACAAGCACAGAACCATGCTGAATTCGGAGGAAGCACTGCAGAGCTGGTTGCATCTCATTCAGAACTTGGGAGGGAAAATGGCCAGAGAAAGCGAGGAAGGAAGTCTTAACCCAAAGGAGCTGACTCAGCCAGATGGTCAAGGTCACCTCCCACAGAGGACTGGCAGGGACTCTGTCTGGGGAAGCTGATCTGGGCTATGTGTCACTGCAGAGGAGAAAGAATGGGGGCCTGGGGTCGTCTCAACATACCCCATAAACGAAAGATGCCACTTCTGTCCCCAAACTAGATAAGCTCCAAGTGTCAATAACATAAGGCTCTAATCCTGGAAGAAAAATCTTGAGAGAAATGTGGACCGAGGAGGCCTGGCTAATGGGGAAGCGTGCCAAGACCTCATCAAGAACTGGGCTATTTAGGTGATCATTTGGATTAAGAATCTCTGTGTGCTAATGGGCTTTTTGAAACTCTATGAGGCTTATTTACTTCCCAAGTAGAATGATCTTCCTTCTAGGAGAGAATGCATTTAAATAAATTTAATAATAAATAATAATAATAAATAGAAAAAATGCTATACAGCAATGTCTCTCAACATGAATGTGTACACACTCCACGTGAACATAGAGGACGAATTCCATAATTAATAAAGGGTCTGTCAAGTGATGTGGGGTTAGGTGGCTCAGCCGGTAAGGGACACTTTCCATCAAGTTTTGGAAACTGAATTCCATCCCTAGGACTCACATGGTAGAAAGAAAGAACCGACTTCAGAAAACCGTCCCAGGATCTCCACACATGCGCCTTGGCACATAAACATATATACTCCCACACAAAGTAAATAAATGAAAAAAAATAGAAAGAAGAGAGAAGAAAGGCTCTTCCTGAGATGTTAGGTGGAAATGTGTGCAGGTATCATTGAAGGCACTGTTCAGAATTCACATCAACAAGGAGTTCTAGGGAAAAGAGGAGAGAATGTCAGCCTGGATGTTGGGAGTCCCTAGTGTGTGGAGACACAAAAGCAAGTTTCCTTTTAGTGTTATTCTTGAATGCTGGGCAGATAAGGAAACTCCTGGTTGTCTGCTCAGAACAGAACATCCTCCCCACCTTCCCCAACCCCATGTGTACCATGGGCTGGAGTTGCTTTCACAGGGAATCCCCAAAATAACCTCATTCATATCATTTTTTCATATCAAAGTTTCATGAAACTTAAGTCCACTATCTCCAAAGTACAGCAGCATGTCTGTCTGGGACAAAAGTTGCAGTAACTCAGAGTTGTGACTTTGAGCCAAAAAAAAAAAACCAGAAAAAACCAAACCAAAACAAAAAAAAATCCTTCTCAATATGTACAGTGTGAGGCACACACAGACTGAGTTCCGTTCCTGGCACCCACTTTGGACTTACAACTTGCGAATCTAGCTTCAGGGAAACTGATGCCCTCCTCTGGCCTCTGTGAGCACATAATCTAAATCTTTCCAATAAAGAGGAAATGAATACATCAAGATGACGGGACCATCGGATCAAACCGCTCACCTTCAGATTCATGCACGTGGCTTGTGTGAGAATTACGGCCTCGTGCAGATGACCTCAGATCGTTAAATCAGAATTGTTCTCAGAAACCATCGAGTATAACCACCTTACTGTGAAGCTCAAGCACTGGCTGGACCTCGTTTTATTTCTTGTAGCAATTTTATGAGGTCATTAGGATGAGAAATGCCGAGGCTCACGGGTAGGGTGGTTGACTGGATGCAGTTGATTTCCAGTTATGCTTAGCTGGCTATGCCTCAGTCCCATTTATTAAGTCTGACCTATTCTGGCAGTGTAGGCTGTGATCACATGGTCCTTCCCCCAGCCTCCTACAGGGACAGCGAGCCTAATGACACTGCTATAATGGTCAGTTCCCACCTGACCCATCCTATCACAAGTCCAGTTTGTGGAACATATGAGACCATGGCTCCATGGCTCCCACCTTTGAAAACATAAATTTGATTCTCAAATAAATTAAGATAATTTAAGTCACATTCCATAACTGACATAATCTGTAAACAAGGCTGGGCAGGAAGGAGGCCTGGAGCTATGTACGTTCTTCATGAGTGATTCAGACACGAGTATGTTCTCAGAGGAGTGCTCAAGGCCACGAGCTGTCACCAAAAGTACCTATGCAGACAGCTGCTCGGTACATGCCGTTCAGGACACTGCAGAGGGAATATAGGGGCTTCATCATGTGACCCAATGAACAGGAAACATAGAGAGAGGACGCCTCTGAGTGGGCATTACCTCATCCATGATAGATGCTATGGTAGAGTGAGTGGAAGGCAGATGCCAGGCTATCTGGTGTATCTGTTTCTACCTCTGCCCTGGTACAGTCTTGAGCCTTGTTGTCTCCAAAGTATGTTATCCAATAAGGGTGTGGAATGGCAAAGGCATGAACCCACCAGTGCTATATGCACATAAACAAGTGCAAAGGTTATGAATGGATCATGTGAGTGACGTGGACATCGTAAGAACCATGCTGGGTGTTTACGGCTAAGAGGAAAGAATGAGGCATGAGACAGCAGTCCCTGTCACTATCAAACCCAAGTCTCACATCACCCCATGAGGCAGGACTAAGAGCCCTCTGTATAATAAAAAGCCTAAGATATTGGCTAGATATATTTTCTTTTTTTAATGCTTTCTTTTATTTTTTTCTTTTTATAATTTTTATTTATTTATTATATGTAAGTATACTGTAGCTGTCTTCAGACACCCACAAGAGGACATCAGATCTCTTTACAGATGGTTGTGAGCCACCATGTGGTTGCTGGGATTTGAACTCATGACCTCTGGAAGAGCAGTCAGTGCTCTTAACCACTGAGCGATCTCACCAGCCCAGCTAGATATATTTTCTTATTCAGTAAAGTCAGCACCAGATACAGAGTACCCACGAAGGTACCTTATGGGAAAATTCCTCTGCAGAAAAGTACCTACTATGCACTTCCTATTAGTGATCCTGTAATGGTTAGAATTGTCACCTTGATAGAATCTAGAATCACCTTGGGAGATGACTCTGTGAGCATGTTTGTGGGGGGGGGAATATCTTGATATTAACTGAGGTAGGAAGACCTGCCTACCATGGGTGGCACCATTCCCTAGGCAGGGGATCCTGGGCTGAGCAAATGGAGAAAGAGGGCTGAGCAGATGCATGTACTCACTATTCTCTTCTGACTGCAGATATAATATAACCAATTGCTTCAAGTTCCTGCTGCCCCATCACAGAGACTCTTCCTTGAATGGTGAGCTAAAATAAACCATTCCTCCCTTAAGCTTATTTTTTCAAATGATTTTATCACAGTGACAGAAATGAAACCATAACCCTTAGAATGTACATAGGGGCATTATTTAGGGAGTGCTTGAGATTAAATCCCAGGCCTCGTATGTGCTGGGAAAACACTCTACAACTAAGCTACACTCAGCTCCTAAATGTCCCTTAACAAACTGTTGAGGAGAAATCCTTCCCCATATAGTTTCTGAGGGTCTGGAATTGGGAATAGCTTGGCTGTATGGTTCTGGGTTCATGGTTTTGATGTCAGGTTGGGAAATGGCTTAACTATAGATTCATCTGGGGTCAGGGACCTTATCGCAAGATAGCAAGCACATTGATGCTGGCTGTTGGTTGGGATTCAGCTATGTTCCCGAGCTGAAGTCAGTGTTCTGTTGTCATGGTGCCCAGCTTCCTCAGAATGACCTAGGGGTACAAGGAGAAGGTTTTGTCACATTCTCAAAAACCATGGAGCCAGCCAACCTTGAAACAAACATCCTGTCCACCTCCACACATGCTGCTGAGGGTCTGAGTCAGGGCCAGAGCCTGAGAATCAAGCCTCCAGCCAGCACTACTCCTACACACACACACACACACACACACACACACACACACACACACTTCAAAAGGAGATGACTACATTTTTCTTTGCCTGCTTCTATCGCACCTCCTATGTTCTCTGTGTCAGATGCAGAAGTCTCATCTATTATTGATTGCTTGTGAGTTCAGGTTGCACACAATTCCTACCCAGTGACTATTGAAGATCAAAATGAAAAAAAGATTGGGTTTCTCTTTGAATAGGAGTCAATCCACGCCTCACTTACGCACAGTGGTCAGGCTGAGCCTGACCTTCTGCAACCTGCAAACTCTGCCTCCAAAGTTGGGCTTCCTAGCTCCACACGATCCTGATTATCCAGGGGTAGGAAGGGAGGCCTCGTGTGCACAGCCAGTCGGCACTTTCACTCTGGGTCAGCCTGGGGTGAGTTCTTACTGTCATGATTCATTTCACCTTTGGAGAACATGAGGTACAAATAGGCTTGAAGGTTCTAATAAAACTCCAAATACAGTCGCTGAGATAGTTTTGCCTCCCTTTGATCTAAGAGAAAGGTGGCCTGGCCGGGTGCTTTCAACACAGGACTTTTAGCTCCAGGTTCTCAGAACCGTTACCGTTTCCTAGGTCAGGCAGTGGGGCCATCCCTTTCCTTTTCTAAGGCTTCATTGTTTTTTCTCATCTTATTGGTTTTTTAATAAAGAATTATTTTATTTTTGTGTGCATGTATGTTTTGGGGAGGGGAGTGTGCACATGAGTGTAGTTGCCTGTATAGCCCAGTAGAGGGCACCAGATCCCCAAAACTGGAGTTACACAAGCTGTTGGTGCTGGGAGCTGAACTCAGGTCTTCTGCAAAGATGGCATCAACTCTCAACCTCTGAGCCACCTGTCTGTTCCCCATCTCATCAGTTTTTTAACTTGGTTACATGGCCCTGACAAGTGTGCAAAGAGACTGTGAAACATGGCCATTAGATGACAACCAATGGGCTTAGCAGGTTCCTGATCGCAAGAAGAAGAAAGGATGGGAGGATGCTGAGGCAGTGCCTCAGCTGTCTGCGGGGCCCTGGTGTCCTCCCTTTTCACCTCTCAAAAGATTTCATGGGGGTTGCCAGGACACTGACATCAGGAAGCACTTGTCCCTGACCAACCACAATAAAGGCACAGGTTCTCAAAGTGGCTACAATGGCTGAGAGGCACCACCCACAACACTCTTCTGTCTTTTCTCTGCTTTTTAAATAAAAAGCCTCTTTAAAGATTTATCTTAGCCGGGCGGTGGTGGCGCATGCCTTTAACCCCAGCATTTGGGAGGCAGAGACAGGCGGATTTCTGAGTTCGAGGCCAGCCTGGTCTACAGTGTGAGTTCCAGGACAGCCAGGGCTACACAGAGAAACCCTGTCTCGAAAAACCAAAAAAAAAAAAAAAAAGATTTATGTTATTTTACGAATGTGCCTGAGATGGAGAGCAGTGTGTACTCATGCATGCAGTGTCCATAGAGGCCAGAAGAGGATGTAAGATCCCCTGGAGCTGGAGCTCCTGGGAGTTGTAAGCCACCTGACATCAGTGCTGGGAACCAAACTTGGGTCCTCTGCAAAAGCAGCAAGTAATCGAGCCTTCAAGTTGTCACTCCTGTCCCAAACAATGTCTTCAAAGAAGTGACTATGTCAGAGAGATAGCTTGCCCACTATTTCTTGGTCATCAGTTTATGTGACATCCTGTTAGAATACAGAGCCAGAAATGCCTGGGTCCAAATCCCAGCTCCGCCAATGTGGTTCTCAGCTGATTTACCTACATATTAGACACCATCTTCCTTACCACCTACAGCTCGTCTGAGAGTTGATGAGTATATTTAATGGCGGATCCGTTACATAACAGAAACTCACAAAAGAGTCCTCCCCATTAACTCCAGTTTGCCAACCTAAAAACGGATTCATGTCTGATGTGACTAAGGAAACATGGGATCCTTCAAAAAGCTTCCACAGTTGACTTTCCTCTCAGGGGCTGGCCCCTGTGGCTACACTGACTTGAGCTGGGTTGAGAAGGTGGCGTTGTTCAAGATAATGTGCTTCACAGGCAAGGATGGGACGATCTACCTGTTCTAGAATGGCCTCTGTGTTGGTTAATCATGATTGGATCTGGAATCAACTAACTGGACAGGCCTCATTAGACAGGCCTGTGAGAACATTTCTAGGAAGGGTGGATTGGAGAGGAGGAAGACCTTCCTCCATAGCGGGCAGTACCTTCTGGCAGTTGTCCAGACATAACAAGATTGGAGAGGAGATCACCCATGTTTGCCTGCTGCCTTTACTCTTGCTGGCGAGTGCATCAACTCATCATTGTGACTTCTGTTCCACCATCAGTCACTGCCTCTAGGCTCCAGCCTCGTCTGCCTTCTAATGTGGATCTTCCAGGTCTTTGGCATCTTATTAGGACTACTGAAACATCCAGCTTAATGGGTGTGGCAGCTACTGGATTTTTGGTTTCTCTGATCTGTAGGCAGTCATTGCTGGACTACCCATATCATGTAAACCAAGGTTGTAAAAGTCTCTTTATAATATGTATTCCCTCTAACATTGCTGCTGTTCTCCTCAGAACCCTGCATGACACAGACCCTAAGGGCTTTGTGCTGCATCTGTGATCCCATGAGATGTGACAGAACCAGGACCTTTAGCAGATGGGGCTGAGTGAGACTCTGCAGGTTATTAGGAAAACAGCTTCGCAGGACCTCCGCTCTCTTCCTGGATCTCCTTAGCATCCTGGTCATGAAGCCATGAATGGCTTTGCCTTGGAAGGATGTTTGCATCTCAGTGTGGTACTTTACAACAGGCTCCAAAGCCATGGATCCAGCCAATTCCGAACCAAAGCTCTTAAAGCCATGATCATAAACAGTTCTTTGATTATCTTAAGTATTTGTTACAGAGGAACACTGGCCATTACCTCTGATGGATACCTCCCACCAATCCCCCAACACTCAGAGTTAAAGCCTTCTTGATGTGGGCTGAATATCTTGGGATTACAGCTGGCAGCCAATAGTCACGTGGTTTGGAGAAATTGCAGGAAAGCTTAGAATATTCTCTCCTTGTGGGTCCTGTGGAGGCTCCCTCAGCCATGATAGTGCAGGTGTTTCTGCTTCCTAGGAGTCTAGTATGCCTAACTAGTTCTCCAGCTCCACAAGGCCCTGACTTAGAATCCAATGTCCTGCACTTGGCGTCACACCTCAAAGAGACACCTTCTCCAGTCGAAGGAATCTGCTCTGATGGTCTCCATGACAACCCTGGAAGGCCCTGGCACAAGCAGCTAACAGGCCTTGCCAGTAGGCAGGCCCATCCCACTAATTGGATAATGTATCTGAAAGAGCTGATCACTCCTGGCACCTAAATCAAAGGGTGAACTCAGCAGACATGACTCACGCCAGCTTTTTAAGTAGGCGCAAGCATTTTCGTTCCTGGCCCTGGTAGCGATTCTACTTTAAGAATGTGTCATCCTCCAGGACTGTCTGATGCCCATAGCCACCCTAAGCATTGCAATTCTATTTTTGTGAATGCGCGAGAGACTGAACCAAACCAGCCCGTAAAGGTCCTTATTTTCTTGGGCTACTTAAGCGGAAACGGATGTTTGGTTTTCTGACATCGTGTCCAACACTCAGGGCAGAAAACAAAGAATAGAAGAAAAAGGAAGGAAAGCCACAGATGGGTTACACGGCATAACATGGACATGAAGCCACCATGTGTTTGCTACACTTTGATAGATACAGAGATGTTAAATACAGAAATCATACAATCTCCCATCCCTCCACATACAGGTAGAACCTGTATGTGTATGTAGAATGTGTATGTAGAATGGCTTCTCATTAAAGGTCAATTGCATGCTTTTGTGTCCAGCTGTGCACATGTGGAATCCAGAGACCACTGGCCCATGTCTTCTGCCACTAATCTCTGTCTTTGTTTTTGGCTTTACTCATCTATTTTTTCATACTGGGTCGCACTATGTAGCCCTAGCTGGCCTGGAACTTGATGTATAGAGCAGGCTGGTCCTGAACTCACAGAGAGATGTGTCTCTGCCTTCTGAGTGTCAGATCACTCTTTTTTTTTTTTAGACAAGCTCTCTCATCATTGCAGCCAGAGCAACTGTCCAGGAAGCTCCCATGATCCTCCTGTCTCTACCTCCGCTAGTGCTGGGATCACAGGCACACCAGCTACACCTACCAATTTACAGAGGTTCTAGGAATCCAAATTCAGTTTCTCACGCTCATACAGCAAGCACATTACCCGTGGCACCATCTCTATATCCCCAAGAAGGTGTTTTCCCAAAGCAGAAGAAACCAGCGATGACATTGGATTTGGGAGATGGCTCATTCAGTGAACTGCTTGCTTTGCAAGCATGAGACTTCAAGTTCAATGCCCCAAATCATGTAAAGCAACAACAACCATAACAAACTCCAGGTGTGTGGCCTGTTCCTGAAACCCCACCCAGCACTGGAGAGGCAGAGACAGGAGGATCATGGGGCTCAGTGGCCAGTTAGTCTAGCTGAATCTACACCACATAAAAATAAGAGCTCCTTGTCAAGGGAAACAAAAAGTAGATTGCAAAGATACCTGAGGCTGATTTCTGGCATCCACATGCTTGCACACATGCACACACATACACACATACACACACACACATACACACATGCACACATATGCACACATGCACACACATACACACATACACACACACACATACACACATGCACACATATGCACACATGCACACACATGCACACATACACACACACACATACACACATGTACACATATGCACACATGCACACACATACACACATACACACACACACATACACACATGCACACACACATGCACACATGCACACACACGTACACACATGTACACATATGCACACATACACACATGCACACACATGTACACACATGCACACACACATATCATACATATGCACATACATGCACCCATGAATCCTGAAAAACAGCAACTTTCTCTGCCATCCCCTCAGACTCCAATTTCCCCAATTTTCAGTGAGAGAAATACCCACCCTGGCATGTTGTATGTGTAAGAATCAAAGGACCAGGCCACAGCAGTGCCTTGGACACCTGCCATACTCCTCCGCCACTGAGCCACAGTCCTCCCAAACATCTACTTCCAATGAGGCCAAGATCTCAGCAAACCAAGCACTCTCCCCAGAATCCAGTGGGTTTCAGACTCCTCAGGGCTTGCTTGCCATGTTACCATCTTCATGTAGAGTCTACCAGTCGACATCCCTAACGTGAAAATCCCAAACCCCAAGTCCTCTGAAGTCAGAAACCTTAGCTATCATGTCCTAACCATTCAAATCTTGTCTTCCACATTTTGGGGCTGGGGAGGCTGGACCTGTGCACGGTTTGGCAAGAAAGCAAAGTGTCTTATTTTAAAGGAAAGGATTGGAACTAAGAAGAAATGAAATCTTTTTCACTTGATCCATTCTAAAAACTAGAAAACATGCAAATGGTCTGAGTGTGTGAGGTGAGGCAAAGAATGAGAAGAGAGTGTGTCGTTGCCTCTGGAATCAGCCCAGGTAGGTGATGGAGGCCTCTAAGGTAGGATGGAAAGGAGTCATTTCACATGTTCTGCTGCACGTGGCTAGAACACCCGTGGACATCTATGGAGGGAAAGTCACCAAAGAGGACAGGAAAAGACAGCATGGGGCAGGGCTTGTGTCCTCATCTTCAGACTTGACACACATGTCCATCAAAGCCTCATTCACCTCAGGGCCTGGTGGTGTGCACGTAACAGCAAGAGCCTCTGGCCCTGATCAGTGTGGGCAGAGAAAGACCTGCAGCTGAGCACTAGCCTGCTGGAGCCTGCCCACCCCTTTCCTCCTCCTTCCTTCGTCCCTCCTCCCGCCTTCTCCCTCTTCAGTCTTTTGTTCTCTGAACATAAAAGTCCTGACAAGTCTCAACTGAGTTTACAGAGGTATTCTTTCCCTTATTCTGCAAACGCAGATGTCCTTTCTTCCTTATAGCTAAAGAGACCTAGCTCTTCACCTGACAGGAAGCATCTGCCGCTGGCCCTATTTTGGCTTTGGGGATTCTGGACATCTTTGCATTGTTCCCTCCTATGTTCAACGACACGGTTCTATGGTCACTGAGACATGACCAGGGTAACAATAGCTCCCGTCACCATTCCCGGGGAGGCTTTTGGGAAAGTGGTTCCTCTGCATTTTGTATTCAACCCTGTGATCTGTTTCACATGTATTATTATTACCATTACTTTTCTACTACTGTGTATGTGTGTACAATGTATATGTGTGTGTGTGGTGTATGCAGAAGCACACACGCCATGGCATACATGTAGAGGTCATATGATAATGTTCAGATGTCAGTTTTCTCTTTTCATTGTGATATTCAGGGATTGAACATGTAGAGACCAGAAGATTTCCCTGGCAAGAACTTTTACCCTTTGAACCCTCTTGCAGGATTCATGACTGTTCTTATCAGTCAAGAACAAAGGGCAGCAGCCCTGGCTTCATTTGACAGACCGAAGCCAAGTGCAGATAGTTCACAGCATGGCAGATCTAAGTGGATGAGAGCAAGACAGCATTCTCCTTTCTGACCTGGCAGAAGACACCCCCACAGGTGAGCTAGCTGCTGCCTGTCACGTGCGAGCTACCTGAGGGTCACGGCACCTCTCAGCCAGACAACTGCTGCCAGGTGCTACCGTCCTCTATGAAGAGGATTCTACCTCCCAACATGCTTGCATCATAAGATAAGCCACAGCCAGTTCTATACCAGTGCACAGCTATAATCTCCGTACTCAGGAAGCTGAGGCAGAAGAATTGTGAATACCAAGTCTTTCTAGGTCATGATATACCTAAAAAATATCACCATCGTCACCATCATCATCACCACCACCACCATCAAAATGTCAACTGATACCAAGAGAACTTATTTTGTTCATGGTAGACAATGCTCCTCTATCAGTGCAGAGGGAAAATTCTGCAAGCAGTCTTTGCAGAAATAATCACATCCTTTTTTAAAAGTGCACACTGCTAAAAATAATATTTGTTTATGAGATCAATCTGAATGAGTAGGAATATTGCTGTAATCTCTCTCTCCCCCTTTCTCTCTCTCTCTCTCTCTCTGTGTGTGTGTGTGTGTGTGTGTGTGTGTATGTGTGTAGGGTAGAGGTTGACATTTGGTGTCTTCCTCAATTGTACTCCACTATATATTTTTTTTAAACAGTCTATTTACACATGTGCTGGGGATGCAAATTCAGATTTCCATGCTGTGTGGCAGGCTCCTTACCAGCGGAGCCCTCTCCCCAGCCTGGGAAAGTCAGTGAGTTAAGAGTGTCTGTGATGAGGCCCTCACCGCCCACTGCTGCTCTCTTGTGTGGCTTGTCAGAGTGCGCGGTCTTTCTGCCTGTGCTTACGCATCACGTCAGTAACACTGGTTCACACACCCCCAGTGTCCCTAGGTAAATAAACATAAAAGACAAAGACAGTCTCTCCACACTCAGGGCCTTTATAAGTTCCTGGGAGTCCAGTAAAAATGGAAAGAGAGAGGAAGCAGTGTACCAAGGGGCCAGATCCCAAAGCAGTCAAGGTCCAAGGATTTTTAGAAGCCAGCTCTGTCTTTTTGAAAGAGTGCCAGAGATAAGAGATGCTGTGGAGAGCCTTCTGTTCCCCAGCCCAGGCCAATGGGAAACCCTTAGGATCATGGTAGGCACTACAGGGAACCTGGTCCTCCTGGGTATTGGGGAACCCCATCATTCCTCATTTCACTCCAGACAGAATACATCTTCTCCAGCTGAGCATAGTACAGGCCAGATCCTGGTCTTAAGATGGTTAACGCTGATCAAGAATTTTATAGAATCTAGAATCACCTCCTAGGCCCCCCTCCTATGGAAGGAACCTCTCTATTGACCTAACTGAGGTGGGAAACGTGGACAGCACCCTCCCATGAGCTGTGCTCCTAGGCTAAACAAAAAGGAGAAAGCGAGCTGGAAACTTGCGTCCAACTCTGCCCGATTCCTGCCTGTGGATGCAGCGTGAGCAACCGCCTCCCATTCCTGCCACCATGAAGGGCTGTATCCTTGAACTGTGAGCTAAAAACAGACCATTGCTTAAGTGGATTTGTCAAGTATTTTGTTGCAATAACAAGAGAAGTAGCTAACTCTGGTCCTGCTGATGACACGCGACAGGCAAGCTGTCTTCCTGGGACAGATGAGATGCTGGCACACTAGTAAAGCAGAGACAGAGAGCCCAGGGTAAATCTATTTGTGAAGGTTCCTCAAGGGAGCCAAGCCAGCTGCAGGAACTAGGCAGTCTTGGTGTTTAAATGACTTCTACAGTTCAAATATGCAGGAATGAGGATCTGGGGGCCACTTGTGCCCCTTGCGGCACCTTTGGTGAGTCAGAAGAGTCTTGGTCTCTTGTCTGCAATTGTTTGACAACGAGTTGTCACATAGAGGGCCACCAGTTTTCCGACCTCAGCTGCTTGAGTCAAGCACAGTCAACTGAAGGGAATTGGAACCAACCAGCCAATCACAAGGGACATTAGTTCTCTCCTTTTCCCCCTTAGCTGCCCTGGTCTTGCTTGCTTTCCTCCAACCTAGGAGCCCCACAAACACTGCCACAAAACAAGCTAACTTTGTGACTCAAAACATCCTGTTCCCAACTCAGGCCTAGTGGCTTATGCTCTCAAACCTATCACTTAGGAGACTCAGGCATCAAGAAGGTTGCTATGAGTGAAAGCCAGCCTAAATTCCAGAGTGAAGCCCTGGCTCAAAAACAGGGGCTGCAAAGCTAACTCCATCAACAAAGTGCTTGTACAAGCACAGACAGGGACCTGATTCGATCCCCACCAGCCACATAGAAAGATAGAAATAAGGTGGACAGCTGAAATCTTGGGGGGGGGGGGTGGAAAACTGGGATCTCAGAGCTTGCTAACCAGGCAATTTAGCAGAATTTATAAGCTCCAAGCTCAGTGTGAGACCTTGTCTCAAAAAATAATATGGAGAGCAATGGAGGAAAGGTATCCAGCGTCAAACTCTGGCCTCCATGTGCACATGTACACACACGTGAATATGCATACACATACGCACACACCAATGCGCAAAAGATTTTTGTAAACAAAACAACACAACAAATGTACAATGCTAATTAGAAATATATAAGGTTCAAAAATGTTAGTCAAGCCAGGCATAGTGATGCATGCCTTTAATCCCAGCACTTGGGAGGCAGAGGCAGGTGGATCTCTGTGAGTTCAAGGCCAGCC
Source organism: Grammomys surdaster (assembly GCF_004785775.1). Lineage (NCBI taxonomy): Eukaryota > Metazoa > Chordata > Mammalia > Rodentia > Muridae > Grammomys > Grammomys surdaster. The sequence goes on from NW_021604656.1 coordinate 1,743,333, forward strand.
TAGTTTATGTAGCAAGCTCCAGGACAGCCAAGACTATGTTGAGCAGTGGTTCTCAACCTGTGGGTTGTGACCCCTTGGGGTCGAATGATCTCTTCACAGGGGTCATCTAAAAACATTATTTACATTATAATTCATAATGGCAAAATTAAAGTTATGACATAGCAATGAAAATAACTTTATGGTTGAGGGTCAGCACAACGTGAGAAACTGCATTAAAGGGTCACAGCATTGAGAACCACTGAGATAGAGAGACCTTGTTTCCAAAAAAAAAAAAAACCCTGTTAATCAAAAATAAAATCGAATGTCAATAAAGGTGACGAGCAAATCTATAGAGCTTTAATGCCAAGCACAGGATTTGGATACAGCCATTTAGCTTAAAGCCTTCATTTGTTACAAAATATTCTCCCATAGGGAGACACCGAGACACACTGTGATTATCTGGTGACATGTATCCCAGCTGACCAGGAACTTGCTTTTTGTCTCTAAGGATGATCAAGTATCCAGCACCGCTGCCTCCTGAGCACAAGGCTTCCTGTACCAAGACAAGCATTCTCCCTCCTGAACAAGGCTCCCAGTTCCACCGCCATGTTTGAACGAGAGGCAGCAGGCAGCAGTAAGTTCTTTCTCTCTCTCTCTCTTTTTTTTTTCTTTCTTCTGGGCAGATAGACTGGAGGAGGTGGAAATTGTTCTAGGCCTGCTTAAACCGTGATCATCTAGAAAACCCAAGGGAGCCCGGCCAGCGTGCTGGCTCTTCACACTGGACAGACACAGGCGCCTCTTTCTCAAGCCTCCATCATCCTAAAGTCCTTACAAGGCTTTGCAAAACTGTGAAGGGCAAACATTGCATCTCCTTGAAACAAATCAAATCAACATTGTATCTCCTTGAAACAAATTGAATCAACAGGAGGGCACGAAGATGCAAAAACCCTCTGCTCCAAGCACCTTCTGCTGGGATTTCTACCTGGCCCCTCCTCTTCACGGTTCAAGGCTCAGGGGGCGTGCAGGGGAGGGGGCGGGGTGGTTCTGACTGTGGGTGTGGGGTGTGCGCAGAGCTAACCACCAGCTGGATGCAGTGTGTTAGAGCTCTTCCTAGAAACCTTTGAGCCAAAGCCCTTAGAGCAAGACAAGGCAGGAAGTTGGTCTAACCAGGAGAATGGAGCCAACCAGGAATCAAGCTCCAGGAGGCCCACAGAGCATCCAGCAGTGTGCAGGACACACTCTTTGCTCAAAAATTACAGCGAGAGATTTCCAGCATGACCATGGTAAATGAATGCATAGGGTTATCTAGCATGACCATGGTAAACGAATGTATAGGGTTAAGAATTCACATTTTTTCTGGGCATAGTGGTGGATGTCTTTCGTTCTAGCACTAGGAGGCAAAGGCAGGTGCATCTCTGTGAGTTCAAGGCCAGCCTGATCTACATAATGAGACTACCACCTCCCATCCTGCCCCCCTAAAAGAAATAATTCACATTGTAGTGAAGAATGATAAGGAAATTGTTGGTACACTTCCAGGACTTGATGACTGCCAATGTCACAATCACACACACCAGAAGGAAGAGGAATTATAGCAAATTCAATTCGAATTTTACTAAATGGGAACAATACAGAAATGTCAATGGAGAAAGGGCTTGACATTTGACTGGATTCCCTAGTGTATGCTCTGCTCTGTTTTGTATTACAATGGCAAGGAACTACGCTTTTTGTTTGTTTGCTTTGTTTTTTACCTTTAATGTTTAGATTCTTCAGAAATCAAGTTTCCTGCTAAAGGAAAATACTTTGAAGAGGTTTGCCTATCATTCTAAGCTATTGGTAGTTACCTTGGAAAAAGAAGAGGTTTTTATTTTGTTTGGTTTGGTCAAAAAAATAAAGGTTTCTGTTGTTGGTTTGGTTTTAGTTTTTTAAGTGTAAAGAGCAGTGGAGTCCCTGACACCACCTTCAGCAATAGCGCTGGCTTTTCAGCATGACGTGAGGCTTTCGGGTGACACTTCTTACAGAGACAGGGCGACACTGGACAAATGTGTAAGAGCACAGGAAAGCACAGGTGTGAAGTGTGCACTCACTTGTACACACTCTCACACGTGCACACACAGGTGCACGCTCACACAGGCACCGACAGAGGGACAAGACAGCCCAGAATGAAACTGACAAGAGACTGAACCAGTGTAGGGGATTGGAAATGATCCCTCCTACTTTCTAGAATTTTGAAGATTCCTTTGTGGGAACAGAACTTACTGCCTGGAACTTGGGGGCACATCTTAAGTCCATGGAGTGTTCCAGACAGCTGGACTTGGATCTCAAGGCACCTCCCATCAAACACGCATGCCTACTCAGTTACATATGTGTATACACACCATCACACAGTAACAAACCTCTTTCCCAAGAGCATCTAACACTGATGGGCAGACCCACGGCAGGTGAGTAGACCATGCACTCTGGACCAGGGTCATGTCTGTGCTCAGACAACTTCTCCTCCTCTCCAGATCATCCAAGGAATGGTAAGGCCTTTCCTCGGCAGCCCGCACACACCACAACCAGCTCACTCGTACACTAAAAGCCCATCTCTAGTTGATGGCTCTCGTGACCTGATCGGTCCCCATCCCAACTCTGCTGTGCTGAGATTTGATTTGTAGGCATACAGACAGACAGCGTCATGCTTTCTTACGTTCCTCATGGTTTTGAGCTATGAGTCCTTTGTGGACCCCAGAGGCCATCAGGAAGCAAAGCTTACTTCTACCGCATTCTACCTCTAGGAGGGACGGCTTCGCATCTTCACACAGAAATGTAAAAAGAGCACCAGAAAGTCAGCCATAACGGGAAAGGAAGCTGCAGAGCGCATTCTCAGCTTGTGTTGAATAGAGTCAGGATGTAGTTTTTTGGGTTTTGTTTTTTTTTTTTGTTTTGTTTTGGTTTTTATTTTTAGCTAGAAGAATGTTTTCCTCAGATAATTGTGCTTACACGTTTTTTTTTAAATATGCTGGATTTCAGTATCATTTTGTCCCTTAGTATTAGACTTCATTGATCTAAACAGTCATCAATGAGTACTGGCATTCCAATACTGGGGTCTGAGGGTTCTCTAAGAATCTGTGGGTAAGGAACATGGGGCAGGAAGTATCCATCCACAGCATCAGGCAGAGCCTCTGCTTTAATTAGCCTTTTGCCGCAGCTCACCACTGATCTCCTTGTGGATGCAGCCAACATCCCACGGCAGGGCTGAGACCTCCTGCCTCACACTGAGGCTACTGCTGAGACCTTGTATGGTGGGTTTCATCCAAAGTCCATGGATTTCAGACATCCAGAGCTAATTTCTGAAAAGTTGGTAAACTTTGCACAGCCCACATTCCCACCCCGCCTCCTGGCTCTAGACAGTAAGTATTAACGGGAGAACTGGGCAGATGGCTCTGTCTGTAAAGCCCACGGCACGCAAATGTGAGGACTCACCTAAAGCCGGGCATAGTAGGGTGTATCTGAGTTCCAGGTGTTCCTACTGTGATCTGGGAGGTAGACAGGAGAATCCCTCAGAAACATGCAGGTCAGTTAACTGGGAACACACAAGGAAAGACAAGAGACTGCCTCAAGCAAGGTAGAAGATGAAGACTGAAACAAGATTGTTTGTCTCTGACCTTCACACACGCACTATGACACATGCATATACAGAGACCTGTGTGGTGTGTATGGGGGGTGTGTGTGTGTGCATATATACAACACTACCTTTATGGGGACATTCTCTTTTTTCTTCCCCTCTGAAGCACAGGATATCCTCTGATTCTCTTCTCAGAAAGCTGACTTAGCATAGAGCAGGTGTCTGGTCTGGCCCTCAAACGTAGCTCCTAAGAGCTGAGGTCTCTGGGTTTTGACACTGGCCCTGTCTCTCATTAGGTTCCAGCTGCCTGGGACCTACATGACCCTCATCCCTGCTCTGTGATATATGTTGGAGAGCTAGCCAGTGGATAAAGACTGGGGGATGGCATGGTAGGCCAGTTGGTGATGCATTTGGTAGCTAAAGAAACTGACATCAGCTACTGATTCCTTCCCTTCAAACTGAACTTGGCACGGAGGCGGGAAGGGCCCTTCATGTCATGGAACAGACCCTGGTAGAGGCCCTAAGAGGACTCACTCAGAGAAGAAGCCTCATTGGACAAGACAGAGCCAGCATCAGGGACAGAGGGATGCTCTGGGAAAGGAGGGACCTCAGCTATGCCTGAAGCTTCCAACTGGGAAAGAGCAAGGGTACAGCCGGCCTGTGGCTGGCAGGTCACACTGAGCAGACCTTCTTTTTACGCAACCATTTCTGTGGTGGCTCTCCTGCCTTGTATCTGGGACATCTGCCGGAAATCAGGCCCTGTCTGTGGGATCCGTAGCCATCTCAGCTGTCGAACTGTAGCCGTTGACTGAAGCCACAGCCTTGGCCTGCATTTAGGTGGAGGGATAAAAAAGGCAGCCTGGCCAAGGCCATCAATCAGCTCTGGGGTTTCCATCCAAGGTGAATCTCATACAAAAAAATAAAATCAAAACTCCCCCAGCCTAAAATATCCTCCAAGGGAGGCAAGCACCGACGCTGCCTGCGGCGGGCAAAGCCTGGACCACAGCATCTGCTGCTCCTAATTATAGGTGGCCCACATCCATGTGTGTCCGGCAGGAGCTGTGATATGGTCAGGTCTAACTGCTGTCCTGGCCGCCAGCTTCCCCGCAGCCACAGCACCGAAACTCCGACTTCCCTGCAGACCAACGATCCTTCTTGAACACCTGGATGCTAAGGCCCGCCTTCCTCTTTGGGATTCATGGCAGACTTCAGATCAGTCAGTGATTCCTCTCTAGGGAGGCCCACAGAATGATCTTAAAATATAAAGCCTGTTCTTCATTTTATCTTTATTTATTTTCATGACAGATATTTTAATTTTTTTCACTAATATCTAGAGGGAAGGGAAATAGGGCATTGGGTATGTAGCCAGCCTACACGGAACCATCTTGTTAGCATCCTGTGAAAAAGCTTAGTTTCTTGTCTTCATCTTGCCCCTCACCCTCACACCTGTGGGTAAAGACCTTGGGAACAAGACATATTTTTTGTCGGCCTTTTTGGTCCCATTAAGTTTATTTTGCTCCCAATCTGCCACCACCCAAATCCTTTTGGCCTGGGGACAAAGTTCAATTAGTGCTGGCAGTCCCAGTGTTGTGCAGATAAAGATTGGTGAGGCTCACTGGCCAGCCAAGCTGGCTTACTTGGTGAGTCCAAGTCAAAGTCAGTGAGAGACGTGTCACAACCAAACAAAACAAAGCATGGATGGTTCCTAAGGAAGGACACACACACACACACACACACACACACACACTTTTGATTATAAATTCTTCATGTTTTCATGGGAGTAGGAAATATGCTGTTTCCTTAAAGTGTGGGCTTTGTTTTGTGCTAAAGCATTACAGATACCATCTATTTAAACAACGAGGCTTCCCAAGCCTGTAAATATTGCTTGTGTTTCCATTTCACAGACAGGGTAAAGGAGATTCCCAGATTTTTAAGTAAGGTGCCTAAATTTTCACAAGTGGAAGAGAAGAAAGAAAGAAAGAAAGAAAGAAAGAAAGAAAGAAAGAAAGGAAGAAAGAAAGGAAGGAGGGAAGAAAGAAAGAAAGAAAAGGAAGGAAGAAAGGAAGGAAGGAAAGAAGAAAGGAAGAAGGAAAGAAAGAAAAAGGGAGTGAGCTTAAGTTCTGAGCCACGGCCATCACCATCCAGAGTCTGAGTTGACAACCAGGATTTGTACTTAGTGTCAACTACATAATAACCCGACCAAAAGAAGTCAAATGTTGGAAAAGAATAGGAAATACCGTCATCATTTTAAAGACAGAATTTTTATACCCCAAAAAAAATCCAGGGTAATTTCTGACCAATCACTATACCTGTTGATTCAATCTATTACCAAATGAATGGTCTGCAAACAAAAGAACCCACCCCCCTCCTCATAGCAACAGCCAATTACAAACTGAGATGCAGGAAAGGTCCCATCCCAATAGGACCAAGGCCAGGTTACCCCAACAGGGACTGTGCAGGAACAAAAGCTGCAAGGATCCCAGAAGACACAGACATAATGTATCTTTGTGGGCTGGGAGATGCCCAGGAAAACAAAGTGCTTCCTGTCTTAGCATAGAGACCTCAGTTTGGATCCCTGGCCCCTATGTTAAAGCTGGGCATGACTGAGTAAACCCTACCAGCCAGCCAGCCTAGTTAAGAAACAAGCTCTAGGCTCAGTGGGAAACCCAGTATCAAAAAGATAAGCTCCTCAAGTGACTGGGGAAGACATCAACTTCTGGCTTCAGCCTGCACCTACTTGTATGAGTGAGCTTGCCTGCACAGGGTCGAAGACATCCATTCCCTTCCAATCACGGCTAGAAATTCTGAGGGCCCCCAATGTCTCAATATGATTTTTTCCTAATATTTTATCCCCCAAATGGTTCTATTGTATTCATTTATTGTGCACATGTGTGGAAACCGGAGGACATCCTGGGAGAAGCAGTTCTTTCCCTCTACTGGATGTACCCAGGGATACAATTCAGGTCTCTGGGCTTGGTGGTCATCTTGCCAGGCCACCCTAATAGTTTATTTTTAAAACTCAAACATAAAAGTTGGGTTTCACTGAGTGTCTACCCATCTGGGTCCTAGACAGAATGCTTTGCTATATTCATCTTCTCACAGCAAGCACATTTATCTGTCTCTTTCTGCACTGATCAATGCAGATTAAAGTTAAAAAAAAAAAGGACACTGGCACAGTCTGCCCCATCACATGTCACTGAAATCCCATTAGCTAGGGTCACTGTTTGCCACAGTTTTTTTTTTAAAGAAAAGTTTACATACAGTTAAGTGCATAAATATTACGGTGAACGTCTGCCTGTCTCCACTGCCAATACCACGGAAAAGATCTGTTCATCCTGTCTCTTCCGAGTTTATAAAAACAAATCTAAAGGCTTGTGGGTTTTGTCTGACCCCTTTCAATCAACACAATTACGTTACGATCCATCCATGTGGCTGCAAGTATTTGTAGCATGATCCCTTTATAAATCTCCGTGTGACATCGGTCTTAGTCCATTCTTGCTGACGTACAAAGTATACAAGGATGTACGTGTTTTAAAACGTGGTCTTATTTAGCTTAGAGTTTTGGAGCCTAGAAGGCCAGGTTGTAGCTTTTTGGCTATGGTGGGGGTCATCTAGCTGTTTGGCAATATGGCATATAACATCAAACAGTTAGTTCACCCAAGTTTACGCATGACCAGGGCTTGATGAGTGTAGAGGAACCGTGGAATGACAGTAAACAAGAAACTAGAGAGAGGCCAGCCTCATTCCTGTATAACAACCAACTCTCTCACAAGTTAATCTGGCCCTACAGGAATTGCCTTATCCTCTTGAGAGATGTCCCTATGACCTCCCTTCTCTGGCTGACTACCTCAGCACCATCACCTAACCACATCTACTTTCTACCAGACAAACCATGTAATGCCTGAGTGAGCATCAGATGCTAGCAACTATGGGGTAGGCAGTTGTGTGGAAGCATTGCCAGCTGGCAGGGGGGATGAGGTTTCAGATGCGAAGACCTCACAAGTACTAGGAGCTAAAACTGACAAGGCTCACAAGGCCCCTGCCCACAGTTTTACACATAACAAACATGAATAGGGAGCATCAGGGATGCGCCTGTCATGAGTGTCACCCATCCTAGGTTGGGCATCTTGGTGACATAGCTGCCTTTAAGTCCTCCATGATTTTGTAAGTCACCCATGCCTGTTTGGTTTTTGTGTAGGCGCTAAGGATCTGAACTCTGGTCCTCACACATATGCAGCAAGAGAATCCATCTCCTGGGCTCCTGCAGCTGTGATTTTTTTTTTTATTCTCTACATGTTAACAAAAGTACATTTGGAGCCCAACATTTGGGTCCTCTTGGGCACATTATTTTCCTACTATGACAGGAAAACAGAAGACTCATAATGATTCTTAGGTTCTATAAAACCTGGTCCAACAGTACCACCTGTCAAACACCCCAACTTAGAGCAAAAACACCAGCCATGAGACCATCGTCCCCCGAAGTGATGTGGCACAGTGAGACATTTACCCATTTAAAGTTCCCCTTGAGTATTCATGAGACACAGTAGCTGTCTAAACAGCAGCAGAGACCGTGGTGCTGTGTGGCAAAAACCACCAGCTACCATCCACACCAGATTTCCACACCCCCTGAATGAGAGTAGTACATTCTGTTTTCTGTTTCAGGCTACCTGATCAGTCCCGTTATAGGCACCCCTTGTTTCTTGTTTCTTCCCTTCTTTGCCTCTACCCTACAGCTCTGGCTTCTTGCAAATGAATCCCTCTCCACCAACTTAAACGACTGTTCTATTGCCCACATTGTAGTGGGCAGTGTAGGTGTTCAGTAGGTCACATGGTGACTGAAGAAGAAAGACAACTGGATTTGGGACCTGTAAGATCAAACTCTGCAGCCCTTCATCAAAAGGGAAGAAAAGAGTCCTGTTTTTACTCATCTGGATAGAAAAATGGGAGTCTGTGAACTCATTAAGAAAATCTAAAAAGGGAAGTCATTGCTCTGCCCAGATAGTCATTGCTCCGCCCAGATAGTCATTGCTCCGCCCACATAGTCATTGCCACGCCCACATAGTCAGTGCTCTGCCCAGGTAGTAGTGATGCTGCCCACCTAGGGTGTGTTGCTGCTGGTGGGGATTGGTGGTGCTGGGTGAGAGTCAGACCTCACACAAGGGTTTAACAGGATATTTTGTCTTGTTATTAATCTTTATATGGAGGAGGATGGAGACACAGAACAGTCAACAGTTTAATGGTTAGGGTTGTGTGTACTTTACAGACCCTTTCTACAAGTATGGAACTGGTGTATGAACAACCAAATCATAACAGAGACTGGGCATGGTATAAGGGTACATTTACGGCCATTGCTTTGTTCCTTTCCCAACTCCTGTGTTCCTCAGGAAGTTCTCTAAACACTCCTTGGATGCTTGACCAGAAAATTAACAACTATAGCTGAAAACATGAAATTCCCTGAGAGGAAGAGTTCACAGGCTCCATCCACCATGGCCTGACATCTCATGCAAGAAATTCTGGTAAGAGGATACCCTACCCCTCACCTGTCTGAATGGTTACTCTACAGTTTATTTCAGGGACTTCCTATCTCCCAGGACACCACAAGAAATTTATAAGCACCGGGCAGTGGTGGCGCACGCCTTTAATCCCAGCACTTGGGAACAGAGGCAGGCGGATTTCTGAGTTTGAGGCCAGCCTGGTCTACAGAGTGAGTTCCAGATAGCTAGGGCTACACAGAGAAACCCTGTCTCGAAAAAAAAAATTATAAGCAACTCCATTTTCCAGAAATGGTCCTGATAATGTGTTTCAAGCCACAGGTTCACCTGCAATAAGGACAGCCAGGTCTTCTGTTTGTTTTGTTGCACAAAATAGCTAACACAAGGGAATGCTATGCCTTGTGCCCTGGCCTGGTAGCTTTCCACTCTTGTCTTCTGGAAGCCAAGTACCAGGAGTTAGAATGGTTATACTGTATTACCACCCACTGAGAGACCCTGAAGCGTGAAGACACCACATACAAAAAGAGCAAGTTGAACCAGGGACATAACTCAGCTGGGGAAGTGTTGACTATACAAATACAAGGACCCTGATAATAAATATGGATGTAGTGTGTATATCTGTAAGCTTCGAGCTGGGAGACGAGAGAATCTCTGGGGTGCCCTGGCAGTCAATCAAGTAGAATCTGTGAGCTCTGGGTTTAGTGAGAGACTCTGTCTCTAAAAATAAAGTGGAAAGTTATGGGGAAAAATACCTAATGTCAACCTCTGGACTACACACACATACATACATACGTACATATACACATATTCACACATATATACACATACACACACATACACACCTACATGTACACACACACACACACATACATACACATACATGCACACACATATACACTCATACACACATAACACCACACATACATACACATATACACACATACATACACATTCACACACACATACACACATTCATACATACACATACAAGCACACACATATACACACATACACCACACATGCGCATATACACATACACACAATACACACATTCATACATACACATACATGCACATATATGCACACATGCATACACATATACATACACATTCACACACATATACACATACACTCATTCATAATACACATATATACATATATACATACACACATACACACATACACACACATACATACACACATACACACACAAACATGAACAGATACATGTGCACATGCACACGGAAGAAACATGTTACCAGACAGGGGGAGCACACATCTCATTCCCAATCAGATGATACAGAGATAACACACCCAGCTGAATCCTTTCCAGATCCAGACCCTCAAATGCCTAACTTTATGCCATTACGTGCAGAGTTGCTTGTTATAATGCTGCAGCAGCTGAAGCAGGCTCCAGTGTGCACCCCAGCTTTCACAATCCCAAACTTATGAATGGGGTGCTAGTTAGTAACCTTTGCCTCATCTCTGCTTCTGCCTCATGATCCTGCTTGCCACGCTTTCTCCACAATGGTGGACTGTACCGTCAAACTGCGAGCTAAAGTCGACCATCCATCTCTCCCTCTCTCCTTCCCTCCCTCTCTCTTTCCTTCCCCCCTCCTTTTTTCTTTCTCCCTCCCTCTCTCCTTCCCTCCCTCCTCCTCTCCCTTTCTCTTCTCCCTCCCTCCTTTCCCTCTCCCTCCCTCCGTCTTTCCTCCAATCCTTTCAGTTGCTTTTGTCAGTATTTTGTCACATCAATGAGAAATTAATTACAGTTCCCTTCAACACATTGCTTGGAAATTTCCTTAGCACAGTGTCCAAGCGTACTGCTCAGAGGTCTATGTTCTACATGGCTGTCAGACATACTTTCCCCTAAACTCTGTAATTCTAAAGCCAGCTTGCCCAGATCCTAGTAGCACGTTCCTCTCTTACTGCTTTGTCATCATACAACATCCTTAGTGTCCAGACCACTAACCTGTAGAGGTGATTTGGTTCTCTGTGAGAGAATTCAGATTTCTCTCCAAGGTCACCTACTTCTTTCTGAGAACCAATACACAGACTTAACTATTGTGCCTTTGTCCAACAAGCCACCAGATAGACCTTTTTCTAGCCCATCAAGCTAAGCAACACCCCTGCTTTCTTACTGTCTATACAGCAAGAAATGCAGATTAGGTTAGAGAGGTGACTCTGCAGGTGAAGGTTCTTCCTGCCAAGGCTGATACCCTGAGTTCAATACCTGGGACCCACATGGCAGAGGGAGAAAACTGACTCCCACAGGTCCTACATGCATGCGTGTACACACACACACACACACACACACACACACACACATACAATCACACATACATGCACACTTACACATACATGTACACATACTTACACATTCTGAATGCATTATCCATATGCTGAATGAATGTGCTATAGTTGCACATTGAATAAATGTGATAAAGTAGATCAATAAAGTCAGATTGTCTTACTTTGCATTTCTTCCACCCCAATACTACCTCCTAAGAGTTACCAGGCAGGCTCCTGTCAGCTCCAGCTCACACAATGGGCATCAATTGTATCATTGTGGGTCCTCCCTTATACCTGATCAAGAGGGCCTGCTAAGACCTTTTATATAGCATCATTTATAGGTTCTGAGAAGGATTACCCATAGAACCACCGTCTCAGGAGAGATCACCAGAATCACCAGGCAAAGGGAGTTTCTGGCAGGGAGGGGAAAGCACTATTTCCATACCGCATGGAGTCCCCAGAGGACCTCCCTTTTCAGCAGTTAGCTAAGAGAACTCACCTCACAGGACTCAGCAGATAGCTATACCCACTGCCATCACAGTCCCAGGACACAAAATGAGTAAAGGGGGAACAGTGAGTGGGACAAAGCCTGGAGGGATCCAGGTGACAATTTCCAGGGTCCCTCCCAATGAGGTCACATGGGGTGCACTTAATCCCCCAGCACTAAGTCAGAACGGTTTCTGTAGAACGTCGCCTACTGCTAGGCCAGGGACTTTGGTACCAGCATCTGCACTGAGAGCTGGTCATACAGACTCCCCCTGGCTTAGCACACGGGGCTGGGCCTGCTTGGAAGAGACCAGTGGACCTGTCTCTGTTGATATTCCCTCAGATGAGAAGAGATGGGGAGGGTCACTGGATGCCACTTGAGGTCCCAGCCTCTGTTCCCAAATATCTGATTCTGCCCTGATTGCACACAGCCTCACCATCTCCAGCAGGTGCTAGAGTGTATAATCTGGGAAACTTAACTGAAGGGCTTCTATCTCTGTATCTACATGGAAGCTATCATCCATGCTGGGTGAAGATTTTCCAGCATGGCTGCGTAGAGTACCCCACTCTCCTGTTAGTGACCCCTCAGCCATACTGTGTAACCAAACCCAATTAACTCATTGGTTCCCAGGTAAACTTGGGTTTGTCTTGGGACCTTATAAAGAGGAGGTTGGTATTGTTTACATCTCCCCAGGGAAGGAATTCTTGAATCACATAGTAAAGGAAACCTGGTCTTGGCATCAACCAATCAGATCAGATAGAATGAACACAAGGCCCCCAGAAGTCAGTAAGAGCCAACCTTCAGAATGGCAATCGTTGGCTCTGCTAACTCCTTCCTGTCAGTGCAGTGGGATTCAGAGCTCAAGATCCCCAGTTTCTCTTATCTGCTCATATGTTCCTGCTCCAGTTCCCATGATGCCCCACTCAGTGTGCTAGCTCTACCAGAAGAGACCGTGTGGGCTTAGGAATTCTATTTCATTGTAATTCAGCCATTGCAAATGAAATGCTGGGTCTTCTCACTGGGACAATTAGAAGGTGCCTATGACATTCGCTAGGAATAAAAGAGAGGTGCTAGTCACCCCACAAGAAAACAAACTATGCCCCATATCACATGACTTTTGGATGCCCACCTGAGTTTTCATATAGAAGGAGAAACCTGATCATTATCTGAGCCCACAATCTGACACTCCACGTGTAAACACAGGGTCTAGGAATCTAGCTACGATGGGAGATAAGAGGAAGCACTTTGATATTTGGCTTGGAACAGTACCAAGCACCGTTCATCACTTCAGAAAATTTGTGGTGACAAAAACCATTCACCACTTGAGTCACCAAAATACCACCTGTGTCATCTGTCCGCATCTGTGGCTGGGGGTTCAAAGACAGTCTCTCCCCACCACTCCTCTGTGTGTGTGTGTGTGTGTGTGTGTGTGTGTGTGTGTGTACGAGCATGCGTGTTTGTGCATGCTTATGTATGTAGTATGTATCTCAAATATAGAAACAAAGGTTTTCTTTTATATTACATTTCTTTATTTAGAGAAGGGGTGATACTCGCATAGCATGCCCTTGGAGGTAGAGAAGGACTTGTAGGTGTAGGTTCTCGCTTCCACCATGTGGACCCCAAGGATCAAAGTCAGGTGGTCAGAACAGATTGCAAATGCTTTTACCGCTGAGCCATCCCATTGGTCCAATGTCTTTATTTAAATATTGGCATCATCCGCTTAGTTTCAAATTCACACTTAATTCTTTTAAGTAAGTAAATTATTGACCTATTCATCTCCCTGCCCACTTCACCCATAAGTGAGTATATGTACCGCAAAGTCTCAAGTGCAAGCAAGCATTCTGGTTCTATAAATATAGATCCAGGCTGGGGAGATCGTTCAGCTGGGGAAGTGCTTGTCATTCAAGCGTGAGGGCTTGAGTTCAGATTCCACATGTATATGCACACATACATGAGAATGTACACACCAGAGAGAGAGAGAGAGAGAGAGAGAGAGAGAGAGAGAGAGAGAGAATCCAGATCTAAATGTTAAAAGAAGGCCCTGGACAAAGAGGAATATCATCAGAGGACCACACCTCTAAGCATCTATATTGCACAGTGTCAGATACCTTGCTCTGAAAAACAATACACTACAGTACGATACAGTATGATACAATAAAGTACAGTAAAATAGAGTACAGTACATTATAGTGGAACATAATGCAGTATAGTACTATAAAGTATGACACAGGACAATACAATGTTGTAAAATACAGTACAGCACAAACCACAGTTATCCATTGCCTTAAGTACGATGTGTTTTAAATGGCCACTGCCATGCTGAATCAGCAGATCTTGCATTTCAAGGGGTGACCCATTGAGTCACCCCACTGTGTCTCCACCAAGCCATTCCCCCAAACAGCATGTGCTTGTTTGTCAAGGGACATGGTTCAAGGAAAGTGTGTTTATTTTAGGAAATTGGTAACTCACTTTATAATACATTGATCCCAAGACTGTTTTAGTGTTACAGTTCTCCCATTAAAAATAAATATCCTCCCTCAAATCTCGTTGTTTTTATCACACAAAATCCCGCACCTTAGTGATATTCAGAGACATTATCCTTTGCAGGACAACCACAGACTGGGTTTACGCTATCTTATTAATACTTTCTCCCGTTCCTCTATTTCATCACCAGGTATATAATATACCACACGTAGGAACATGCATGCATCTGGACTGGAGGGATGTTTACAGGATTCATCACAGGATGATGATGAGGAATGAGCAGACATGCTTTTAGAGGAAGAAGATGGAAGAGAGGGGAACCCCAGCACAGTGACTTCTGAGGCTTCCACTCACAATACTTCTCTGCTGTGATACAAGAGCCCCCTCCTTTGCTACCTACTGCAGTCTAACCAAATCCGCAAGGTCAGTCCTCTTGAAATACCTGCCCTCTCATCTCCTGCTTCCTGTTGGGCAGGGCATGGAACAGGAAGCACCAGGTGGCTCATCTCTACCCCTTTGTGCCTTTAGTCCCCCTGGGAAATATCCAACATGGAAGTTGAGATCATTGAGCATGGAAGTTGAGGCCTGATGGCCATTCTCTGATAGGGCTGTTGACCTGTGTTGGTTCTTGCTGGCTTTTGGCTCAAACTCTCATGTGTAGTCTCTTCTTGGGGCCTTGGCTTCCTAAAAACAAGGTGTAGAACACCCAGGATGAGAGCCCAAGAAAGTTAGTCAGGAGCCATATTGTCTTTAGAGTTAGTCCTGCAAACGTCTCAACGTTGCCTTCCCCATATTCTGTTGTCCAAGGCAGTGATGGGCTTCAAGGTTGCAAGACGTGGGAATGCCAGGTGTGGCATATGTCATGCTTCCCAGTGGTGTGATCTCCATGCTGGACCAAAAGTCTGTGTGGTGGAGTGTACCTCTGCAGAAACACTGTCTCCAAATTTCAGCCTTTCCCAGACCCACAGCATTTGGGTGGAGGGATGGTTGGAAAATGAAAACCAAAACCAAACTCTGTGTGAACTACGAGATAGAGCAGTGTTTGTGCTGAGACTCTTGGCAGTCGAGCAATGACTACTCATGAGCTGTTGAAATATACTCTCTCCAAATCACCTGCATAAGTGTAGCAAGATACTTACTCTGCTACATTGTATTCGCAGTGGAGCTTGGTGATTAGGCAGTAGAAGAGGAAGTGGAGCTGGGAGAGAAAGAGAGGAAGGGGAGGAGAGAAAAAGAGGAAGAGGAGTAGAAGAAGGAGGCTATCAGCCATGGAGAACCATGTATGGGTTGAAAGCTGTCCTGGGTAGCAACTTCTATCAAAAGGTTAGATATTTGGTAACAACTCTAATTGTGTGGGCATCTTGTTGATTGAGCATTTCTAAATATATAAATCCTTTAGACAATCATTAAGCTTTAAGAATCTCATTTCTCCCGGGTACTGTGAGGATGGCAGAATATATTATCTGGGGTTCAGCCGAGCTTTGTGGATGCAGCGTGTGGATTAGCAGAGCTACCCCCTACACTGGCGTCTGGTGGGTGCCAATGCCTGCACATCCAGCTAGCCAGAGCCCTGGTCAGAGCCGAGGAGTAGCAGGAACATGGTAGCTGCCCAGGAACAAGCTGGACCAGGCACAGTTTTCTAAATATCACCCCTACACACAAGGTATAACTTTTACGTGCGTGAGTGTATATGTGTGAGACGTTATTGGATCTCATGGCATTGGAGTTACAGGTAGCTATGAGACATTTGATGTAGGAACTGGTAACCAAACTCAAGTGCTCTTAGCTGCCGGGCCACTTCTCTGACCACCTAGCATTCATTGGTCATGAAAGAAAAAGTCTCAGCAATGCCTTCAAGAATTACCCATCGTGTCCCATCTCAAAGGTGGAATTCTGCAGACTGTGCTGCCCTTTGGCACCTGACTCTTCTTCTCGTGTGCCTGGGAAGTAGCTGGGTTTGCTTCCCTAGGAAGGAGAGTAAAAAGTCAACAAATCCAAAGAACTCTTTCTCTGGACGATGAGGGGGGGTGGAGATGGAAAAGTAGAGGAAACATACTCAACTTCTCAGCTCCCCACATGCAGTGTGAATGGCTTCCCACACACTGGACAGACTGGCGAAACCAACTGCCTCTCGTTCTATGATTCTTCCCCTGTAATGTGTAATACCTGCCTGTACCCAGCCCTGTCAGGAACCAGACACAACAGGAGGGGTTTTAGGAGCCCACTCTCCTTCCTTATGTGGGTCTCATTGGCCCAGTACTTTTAACTTGTGTTTTTGAAAAAAAAAAAAAGAATGAGATGACCCCAAAGATCTAGAAGGCTTTAGTTTATTCCCAACAAACTGAGAAAGAGTTGGGGGGATGGGTAGAAATGTGACTTTGATTTAGAGGTGGGGCATTTATGGGATACTGCAAGTGTCACACCATCTGTTAAAGGCTGAATCACCAATGACCACATTTCCTTTCTAGCTACCTTCGCTGAGTGACAGAACACAGGCTTGGAAAAGTCCCAGCTGGCCCAAACCTGGGCCCCCCAGCAAGTCCTGACACATGCATGTGCGACTGATAAAGAGTCTGCGTTTTCCATGAGGTTCACCATGACGCTGAGAAAAACCACATTTTCAGATGCTTTGAACTAAACAAAGCTCCGTCCTACCACCAGCGAGGCTCCTGTTTATGGTGGTGGGGGATGCCATCAGCTCCCTGAGCAGTTTGCATTGCAACAGCATCGCTGGAAAATGGGTCACGTAATTGAATCTTTGGAGGCTGAGAACAAGACGTGACATTTCACCTGCAGGGCACAGGCAGAGTCAACAAGTCTAATTCTTATTCTGCTCTCACTGTTCCCAGCTCTGCTGTTTGAACGTGTCTTAAGAAAACACAGCACTAAAATAGCCAGAAAGTCCCCGAGGGACCAGAGAGAAACAATAACATGTCATTCATAAGCAGCTTCCTAGCTGGTTTGCTTTTTTTTTCATTATTATTATTATTAATTTTTTTTTTTGGAGAGACATCGCTGATTTTATTTCCCATCATCTGCCTCCTGCATTTAGGTGTTGAGTTTCCCAGGCTTCCTCTCTGATTCCTAGTAAAAGGTTGCCACTCGCAAGGCCTGTGTGTGAGGCCTGTGTGTGATGTGGAGAGATCCCAGGGGACACGGCTGCCATTCTGTCACCTTATAAAAAAGGCTGCCACTGTGGGCCACGGGGAGTCTCCTGTCTTTTCCACTTTCTAGAAAACATCACTTCTACGGTGATCCTAATGTATCCTGCTCGGACATGAATACAAATGTGTCTTCTAACGATGCTAAGTTCAGTTTCCACTCATTAACACGTCGCTAGCTGTGTTTTCCTAGATGTGTGTTCTTGGTATTGTATTTAGATTCTGCACTTCCAGGAGAGGGGTCCATCCTCACTTCTATTCCAGAGATTAGTCATTTTCTTTCCTTAAGTAGCAGTTTTTGAAGAATTTCCATTTTTTCTTCCCCTAATGCTATGCAGGAAGGTTAGTTTTCACATGGAAATCTAAAAAGAAAGAGAGAGAAAAGGAAGAAATGAATATCTAGACTTGAGAAGTTCGTTATACTTAGTGTGTGTGCACATGTGCTGTGCATGTGTGTGCACATAGGTGAACTTGCCGGAGAATGCCTGCTGGGGGTCAAAGGACATCTTGCAGGGGTCAGTTCTCTCCTTCCTCATCTGGGTCTCATTTGCTCAGTGCTTTTAACTCGTGCTCCTGTGAAATGACCCCCAAGCTTCATGAGGCTCAGAGAAATGACCTTTGATTTGAGAGTCGGGAGGTGGCATTTGTCCAGGGCTACTCAGTGTCAAGGCCTCAGTGGCAAACGGCTGGCTGCTAACACGCAGCTCCAACACAGCCCTGCCCAGGAGCAACTCCGAAAACAAAGTGGGCTCATCTTCCCAGTGTGGGCTGACAGAGCCCCGTGACGTGATGCTATCTGCTCTTAATGACTTCCAGTGTGTTGTCTCAGCTCTTTGCTGGTTGGAGTCAACCACTTCTCTCAGACCTAACATATCTTAATTAAACGCATCCAGTGGGTGACCTCAGGAGGAAGCCGAGTTGCTTAAGGAAACTGCTACTCCTCACCCACCCCTGCTCTTGCGCAACAGGCTTTCCAACAGAGCTCACAGGAGAAAAACTAGGCAGGTCTCACTTTGTGCCCAGGAACTCAGTTCTGACCATGGTTGGGCACAAGGGCACCGTAGCTGGAGCTTCCAAGTCAAGAGATGCTGGCATGGGACATTTTAAACAAACTGCCCTCGAGAGGAATTTTTCACATGAACTGCTGTGGCTGTGATGCAATTGTGTCCTTTTAGCTTATTAAATAAAAGCCTGGTGTGAAGTTCTTAGCACATTCTCATCCTGTGTAAATACAGAAGAGCCAGTGGGATGGCTCACCAGATAAAGGTGATTGCTGCCAAGTTCGATAACCTCAGCTCAATCCCCAGGTTCCACGTGGAAGGAAAAGAACAAAGTATTGCAAGTTGTCCTTTGACATCTACACAAGAACATGTGCACACACACACACACACACACACACACGCACAAATAAATAAATAATAATAAAACAACATACATCACATAAACTTGTATTACAATAACTGTTGTAGATGAAAGACTGTGTTTTTGCTATTGTTTTACAAGACAGGATTCTTCTGTGTAGTCTTGGCTGGAATTCACTCTGTAGACCAGGCTGGCCTTCAACTCAAAGAGATAAGCCTACCTCTGCCTCCTGAGTGCTGGAATTAAAGGCCTGGCTAAACTCTGTACTATTTACATGTCAATTATTCGAGCACAGGATGGAGGTATGCCATGGTCAGGAGTCAGCTCGGGAAGACAAAATACAGCAAGTAACTTGATTGAGAAAAAGTCTTAGTTTTTATAATTAAGCGTTTTAAAAGTCACTGAAGGAACAGGCTTTAGGCTGTGATTTTTGGCATGGTTTTCAGAACAATAAGGATTATAGGCTCTGAGGTCACTCTGGGAGCCATGCCAAGCCGAGTCCTACTAATACCCCGGCCCAGGGAGCAGCAGCTCTACTTGATGCTAGGAAGTCAGAGTAGGGTCCTGGGAAAGTTGCTGAAGAAAACATGGTCCTGCTAACCTATTGATGCAAGAGAAGCCACAGGAAAAGGCCAGGCCTCCCCTCCCCTCTGCCTGTCAGCAAAGTCATTCCATGAAGGACCAGGGGGTACATAATTTTGTCTTTCCAGGTCCCAAATATCTGTAACAACTGTTACACTCCATTGTTCTAGAACCTCTACAGCGTGGCTGTTTCCTTCAAATTGAAATATTCTGAGTTAGAAACATTCTGAGGGAAGCTCCTTAATGACTAAGAACACAAAACACCCGAGTCTCAGTCAGGTGGTGGTGGCGCACGCCTTTGATCCCAGCACTCAGGAGGCAGAAGCAGGTGGATTTCTGTGAGTTCAAGGACACCCTGCTCTACAGAGTGAGTTCCAGGACAGACACCATGAACACAGAGAAACTGTCTTGAAAAACAAACAAACACCAGAGAAACTTAGAAGGACCTCACGGCTCTTGTCAAGGATATTTGAGCATAGGGATAGCTGCTGCCCAACTGGCCAAGTTACCTGAGGGTCAGACAGAACTCCAGGGGTGTGGAGTTTCCTGAGGGCTACCCATGCTGAAGTGGGATTTTCAATGATGTAGGTGTCTTCAAGTCACCCGTATCCCTGCAGGTAACCCCTTAACCCTACTGTGGGTAACTCCAGTGAGCTCACAGTTGACTAAGCTACACTCAGACATATCATTGTTCTGTCTTATCTGAGGTAAAGTTTGTTCACGTCTCCCCCAGAAGACCACACAGAAGCATCAAGGCAATGAGAGATAACATACACTTAGTGAAAACCTCAGGAGACATTGCTTTGGAGCATATCTCCAAACTTTGGCCAGTTTCCTGCACTAGCCCTCATAGGTCAGACTCAAAATCAGTTTGGAGTCACTGATCATATGGTGACATTACTGAGCCTAAGCTGAGCTGTTTATCACAGACACACAGACACACATATACACCACAGACACACACACACACACACACACACACACACAGCCCCCCCCCTCACTAACTCACTCACTCACTCAGTTCCAACTGGCATGGTAATTTGACTTGACAACAAAGTTCCCTCTGGTCTAATCCTTACAAAAAGGTAACCTGAGGTAAACCAGTATTAAGCCAGCAGCTTGACTCTATCATCCACCTCACAAGGAAAATATGAACAATTCACCTTGTGTTCTGCCTCTGCTTCCTTCAGCCCCTTTCCAGTTATAAAACCAGCCTCCTCAGCTCTGCCTATTGGCAAACTCAGCCTATTTCATGGCATGAAGTGTTGCCAAACTCTGCAATGGAAAACTAAGTTAATTAAGGTCTCTAAATAAGTCATCACAATCCTGTCCTTTTGTGAAACTAAGCAAGGATTCCTATTGTAGATGCAGACACCCAGACCTCGTCCCTCATACTCTGCCAGTCCTTGAACACAACAGCATCTGGCCCACCTCTGGAATCATAGCTGTAGAGTCTAGGAAACACAGTTTGAGGGTTTTCCAGTCAAGTGCTACAGACTGTGGAAAGGGCTCATGTTCTTGCCCATGCAACGTGTGCTTCCGCTGCTTCATGTTAACATGAGCACAGAAAAATGTATCAGGCAAAATGAAAGGTGCATGGCAGGGGACAGGGGCTTGCTCCAGCTCAAAGGCCACTCTTGAAGATAGCTATGGTTACAAAGATGACTGGTGGACTGTCTCTCCTTATTGACTGTCTCCCCTTCACATGGAGAGGAGAGGGATTCACCATACCCGCATCTTACAGGGCTTTGAAGGTGGTACTTGCATTCCTAACTCACCCCAGATGTTCTCCATGCTACTGGGATGGCAGCTCCGGGAGTTTGCATGTGGTCAGTTCTATAGAAATTCACCAACAGTGAGTAGTTCAGCTCAACTGTATATTCGGGAGCAATTTAGGAGGTGATGTGGTTGCCCCTGGAGGTGTTAGAGAGCCAATCAGGACAGTGGCCCAAACTCCTGTTCTTCTCTAAGTAATTATTGATGACTTGGTTGAAATGCTCTGGGGATGTTGAGTCAAAATGCTGAAGACATGGGCATTCTCTGTTCTCCTGCCTCCTGAGGACCATCTGCAACGCCTCAGCATGGTCAGTAGAGCTTCCTGGTATAGTTTCAACAGCCTCACCGATCACACTTATCCTAGGATAACGTGATCTTGATACTTCTGCCCTCAAGGAGGCTGACTGCTCCTTTATCTTGAACCAGATTTTGCAGAGAGTGGACCATCTGGGACTAGTCGACAGGAATGTAGCCTTTGTACTGACCTGTTGGCTCCCTGCCAGAGACCCTAGGGAAAGGTCCCCAAGCCTGCTATCCACAGAGATGCCTGAGTAGCCTCAGATCCTGCATCCCTCTCTTACTTGTTCCTGCTGTTTCACTTGAGAGACCCCGAGTCAGCACCACCCTGTTGGGGCCTTCAGGAATTCCTAACATGCTGTGGGGTTTGTGGCCTTAAGGTACCAAGCATGAGTACAGTTTGTGAATCACTGAATTTCAAGAGGCTGGGAGAGAGGGGATGCACCTTCTATCTTCTAGAACTGACAGCCTCATTATTCTTTGCCTGATCCCTCCGCAGCTTGTCCCAACAGACTCTAAATTCATCCTCTCTCACCCACAAGTATGCATTCATTAGCGGCCTCAGTGGCATCACATGCAAAGACAAAGCAAGATGCCTTTCTCAGGAAACGAGAGCTCAGGCTCAACTACAAAATGATACCTGGGGCCATGATAAGCAGTTGGTAGAACACTTGTCCAGCATGCACAAAGCCATGGGTTCGAGACTCAGTGCTACATTTACTGAGTATGATGGTACACATCTCTAATCTCAGCACTCAGGACGTGGAGGCAGGAGGATCAGAGGCACAAGGCTACACAGTGAGTTCAAGGCTAGCCTGGGGTATGTGAGACAGTGTCCCTTTATTAATGAATCACCTTGGGAGTTTCCACAATTAACGCAGAAGACAAAGAAAGCATTGCTGCTCCACATCCACCTGCCCCTTCCTCATTCTCAAAGGACCTTAGACTTGCTCCTGGGGCACTGAGAGCACAGATCAGAGATGATAGTGGACCTGGATCTGCTCTTCCCTGTGGCACTGGAGTGATCCTCCCTCTTATACTGTTTCCCCTTTGCAAAAAAACAAAAACAAAAACAAAAAAAAAACACAACTACTATTAATCCCAACATTGCAGAAAACAAAAGCAACGATTGGGGCTGTGTTTGTAGCTTTCTGGTAGAGCCCTTGCCTAACACCCTGGGTTTGATCAATTAAAAATCAGCCATTGACCTCTTTCACACCTATCCAAGTGTGAATCAGCCCCTGCTTATCAGTAGGGAACTCCTTGCTGTCCCTGCCTTAGAATCAGAGGCACACACCCAGACTGGACTCAACCCTTCTAGGCTTTCATCTCCCAACAACTTCCTTTATTCAAATCACAGGGCTGGGTGTAGCACATGGCTTACTTAGGAGACAATGCCTCTAAGCCTCATCCCACAGAGGGGAGAGTCCATGTCCAGCTTTCTATGGAGCCTTTGGAAGCCACTATGTACCCGCTCCTCAAACATTCGGGTCCCCAACCCCGTGCTGAGCCATTTATCTACCCACATCTGCAGCTGGAGGGCTCCTGAAACGGCTCACAGACTTAATTCCAAACATCCCACTGCCTGAGAACAAGTTAAACTCCTGGCTTCATTCTGTCATCTTCAAGGTTAACTTGCTTCTGCTAAAACACCTCAGTGGGTCACTCTGCTGTGGACCACAGTGCACTCGCCTCTGACAACTTGGAGAAACTATCTTCTACCTGTCTGCTGTATATTAACCACCACTACCACCCCTGCCAATATGACCTCCCAAATGATCTGTAAAAACATGGGAGAATCTATCAAATGTAGACAGGGGTTGCCCTTGGTCTGTGGTACTATGACTACTGCTCCAAGTTCACTTCCAGCCTGTGGTCAGTGCCAGGCCTCTGCTGACCTTGCAAAAGACACATACCTGTAGTCTGAAGGTCTGGCCTTTGGGCCCAATAGGAGAGTGTCCATTCCATCTAACCCCAAGAAAGGCAGACCTGGTCCCCATGCCCATAAGAAGTCACTGAGGCACACAGTGCCACACATTGAACCTGCAGTGAAATATGTGTTACCTGTTTTAAAGTTACCTACCTAAGAGGGTGGCCAAAGAGATGTCTTCCTTTTCTACTTCCATCTCAGGATATGGAGTCTCCTGTTACAGGTGTTCTCTGCCTCCTCCATCCTCCTCTTCCAAAGCATGGCTATCCCTCTCTCCCACCTAACCTCAAGTGTAACTGAAGATGTCCACAGCAGCAGTGACAGAGGCGCAGCACCCTGCTGTCACCCATGGCAGCCCAGGGACACCCCTTATTCTTTTAGGGACCTCAACTCCAAGACTATTCTTGACTTCTAGACAGAAGAGAATGTCAGGACAAAAGAGTGTGGAGCAGAGCTGGAGTTGTTATTAACACAGGTCTTAAACACAGGGCTAAGAAAGAAGCACTCAGGGGACAGCCACCCAAGAACATAGGCGTGGGCTTCTCTGAGGTTCCATGTTACTGTCTTCACCTACAAATAGGATTCTGGTGACTTTAATCTGCTGTCTGTAAAGGATGTCTGAGAAACCTGTAGTCCCCGGGGTAGCTCCTGAGGAGAACCTGACAGGACTCAGCTGAGAGGGCCCAAGATTGCAGAAGTACAAAGAGATAAGATCTCTCCACTCTGAACAAAGTTTACAGTTTAGTGATTTCCAGAAAATACCCAGGGGGAGAGGCCCTGCCCAAGTTGCAAACATTCAGGTGCGGAACCTACCTTATTGCTATCTTAATTGTAACCGAAAATGTCTCTGTATCAAAGACCGCTTGTGTTGGCAAGCTTCACGGTAAATACTGACTGTGCTGGCCTTCCGTTTCCAGCTGGAGAGGGTCCCTCCAGTGGACTCTATCCCTGTGTCCCTATAAGTTTTCATATCTTTCCGTCGTGCATTGTGGGCATTTTGGGTCCCTCAGGAATAAAGGTGGCTGAACTTCCCTATGCCCTCAGTCTGTCCCCACCTGCTATTCCTGGGAGCTCACCTCAGTTTCCCAGTTATCCATCTCTACCTCAGGAGCTGATTCCCTTCCACGAAATTCTCTTTCTGACTGGGAAGCCACCCAGATCCCACTCCAGCCCCACTGCCCTTCCCTCCAGAGGTCAGATCAAGCTTTTGTGAATGTCGTGGGTCATCTTTCTACTGTTGGATCTAAGATCAATCCCTGTCTCCAGTTTACAATGGTCCCCCTTTAATTTCAGCCCAAGCCAGTACAAGAACAATGTCAAGTCTGCCCATATCTTCAGTTTTTAAGGATTCCATCCCTCACTGGTCAGAGTGTGAATACATATCAGCAGAGTCATAGGAAGGCTGTTTTGTTTTTGCCCCTCCCAGGGGCTAGCAAGTCCTGGTCCTAGCCAGGCTCAGCTCACATGGGTATCTTACCTGGCTGCCTCTATCTACCTCTAGGAAAGCTCTCTAGGAAGAGGCCTGTTAATAATTTACCCAAGATGCAGCAGGTGGGTGCAAGTGTCAACAAATGTCAGCCATGCACCCCGAAGGCACAGCTGCCTGCCAGGTAGAACTCTCGACCAAGCAGCACAGACCTAGTATGGTGCCCTCTAAGGACCTGGAGCCAGTCCACACTGGTGTGTATGTGACAGTTCTAACTTCACGGGTGGTGCGCGTGGGGAGTACTTTGCCCCCCAAGGCTGTCCTCCATCTCACTAGCCCCTGGAATGTCTCTAAGTTATGTCCTCCTACAGGGTCTTTCTCAGTTCCTTCCATAGGCAGAGCCCTCTCTGGGTAGTTACTGCATCCTTCTTCCAGCTTTGTGCTCATTTCAGAAACAGACACTAGGGGGCAGTCATCGGACATGGCACAGACCACAGCTGGAGTCCTTTCTTGTTTGGGGCAGCTTGGTGACAACACTGAATAGGAGTCCATCACCACAACCAATAGGTCCTGCTGCCTGTTGCTGGCAGTCTTGATTCAAGCTAGGCTGGGAGAGAGAGATTCCCAGTCTCACGGAAGCGTTCCCAGGTGCCATTCCAGGCTCAGGGTTCACAGCTGCAGAGGTGAGTTTCTGTGGGTTTAGGGGAAACACACACAACTTGGTTTCCACGGTGTCTTCCTCTGGTTGCCATGGGATGCAGCAAAGGAATGATGTCTTGTTTCAGGGTCATAAAATGGTCCAGCTCAGGCTAACCCTGAGGAGGTAGGCAGGTTGTTTACTGAGGAGCCTCTTAGGCATCTCTGAGGATGTCACTGGTAAGCCTAGTGACACAGCCACAGGGTGACTCCTCCAGCCGGGCAGTCAGGACTTTCAGAAACAGCAGATACTCATGGAGAAAGTAGTTAAGGATCCTACGCTGGGGGGCGGGGGTGAGGATGAGGGTAGCAGTGGGGGTGGGGTATGGACATGACCCCCTGGGAAGAGGGGTCATGGCCAAATGATTCAAGACTAAGATCTCATACTTGCACAGGCCTATGTCTCTAAAGGCAGGACCCCCAACAGGGTGACTAGGCTCTAAGTATTATGCAGCCCCTGGGATGCCACCCTTAGTCTCTCCTTCACTGCCTGCTTCACAGACTGAAAGTGCTGTCCCATTGAAGTCTGGACAAGTTAGAGACATTCTCAAACCTCAGGCCCAGGTCACATGAGCGTACTGATGGAGACATGCGTCCATGTCTGTGGGAACATGTGTCCTGTTTGCAGGTATGGGGCATGACTGTTGTATGTATGCCGTGTGGCTGTGGATATGTGTGCATACCTGATGCATGTGCATGTAGTGAGTGTACCTGTTAGTGCTTGTGATGTGTGTGTGCACGTGTGAGCTGTGTGTGTACAGGGTATATTCACGGCTGTGAGTGAGTGGGCATGGAGGGGTAGAGTGTGGGAGAGGATATGTACCTGTGAGTGTCTGCATGTGTGTGTGGCTGGTGTGAGTGTGTAGGCAGCAATATATGATGATAGGTACAGGCAAGACTTCAGGGTCACTAACCTGGCTGGGCCACTGGTGTCACTGAACGAAGGCTGAAGGTCCGACCTGGGCACACTTAAGAGCAAGAAGGATGCATCTTTTGTTGCAGAAGCTGGGAGACCTCACCTGTGTCTCCATGTTGTCCCTTTCCTCTGCTTCCTGCTGAAGGCTCTACAGGTCTGCTCCAGAGCTGGCAGCTCAGCTCCCTGTAACAAGACACACCTTCCTTCCCAGGCCTTTTAGGGGCGTGTGCCTCCGAGATCACGATACAGAACCACAGGAGGACCTGACCTCATTCCAGGGCCAGGGCTCAGGTCTGATGAGACAAAGCCAACACACACATATACATCATATGCATACACATCATACATATACACATCATATACATACATATACACATCATTTACATACATACACATATCATATACACATACATACATCAAACATACATACACATACAAATCATACATATATATCATATGTATACATCATACACATTATATACATACACATCATACACAT
The DNA here is from genome assembly GCF_004785775.1 of Grammomys surdaster. Taxonomy (NCBI): domain Eukaryota; kingdom Metazoa; phylum Chordata; class Mammalia; order Rodentia; family Muridae; genus Grammomys; species Grammomys surdaster. Next base: position 1,770,316 of record NW_021604656.1, read on the forward strand.
TATA
>NW_021604656.1:1770329-1775656 GCF_004785775.1 Grammomys surdaster
TGACACCATGATCATTGCTCAGTGGGGCCAGATGGTATTAGGGGTTTCTCCAGCCAGAGGACAAGGGCATCCTGAATGTCCCAGAAAGTCATGTCCAAAGCTAACATCTTTGTGGTCCAGGTCTGGCCTAAGAGAAGAAGATCTTGCTAAAAGAAGATGAAGCTAGAAAGTATGAGTGTGCATGCATGCGAGTGTGCATGCATGCACATCTGTGTGTGTGTGTGTGTGTGTGTGGTGTGTGCTGGTTTAAAGTTTCTCTCAGAGCCTTCAAAATGCCAGGTCAGCCAAGGTTTGAGTTCCTTTCAAACCGTTATCACCTTTCATTTGGTTTGGTTTGAGTTTTCTTCTGAGGCAGGCTCTCATGTAGCCCAGGCTGACGTTGAACATCCAGTTCCTCTGTCTTCACCTCTGTATTTGCTGGTATCACATTTACACTGCCACACCCAGTTCTTGTGGTGGGGTGTCGATGGAACCTCTTGGATGCAAACACTCCACCAACCGGGCTGCACCCTCAGCCTCCAATGCAAGCCTCCACCACTGAATTACCTCTGCATCACACCCTTGGACCATTTATCTCTTCTATTATAATGGTTCTGCTGAGCCGGGCAGTACAGGCCTGCAACTGCAGGGCTGGCACAGTATTCCCATCTGCACCACCTCAGAGTGCTGGCCAGGTCAGTCCCCAAATCTGAGTGAGCACCCCAGAATAGCTCAGGGCTGGTCTCATGGCAATTCAAAAGAGGAGGGACAGGAATGGTGGTCATTTCCTTCTCTGACTTTCCCAAAAGCATGTAGCCACCTCTGATAAGGGCATTTGAAGTACAGGCTCTCTGACTTCCAGTATCTCGACTCATTCACTTAATTTCACACAGACTGTAGAATGTTGTAGGCCAGCCTGCTGCGGTACCCTGCTGTAGAGAACAGCATCTAGACATAACTAGAAGCCTTGTCACTCACTCTGAGAAATTAGAGGCACCCCAAAACTCTGCTTTTGGGGTTCTGTCTTTTCATTGTTGTTAGTTTTGGGGTGGGGAATGTCTGTATGCTTTGAGAAAGGGGCTCACTATATGGCCCTGGATAGCTTTAAACTCATTATAAATCCCAGCTGGTTTCTAACTTGTAATTCTCCTGCCTCAGCCTCCCTGGTGGTGGGATCCCAGAAGTGCACTAGCACAGCAGGTCCAAGTCTGTCCATACTTGAAGGTTTTGGTTTGGTTTTGGTCAAATCCTACAAAGTACTCAGCCAGCTGCAATGAATGACACATCAAAGCTCGGGGAAACCACCTGAGGCAAAGGCACCCCTCCCCCAAGTACAGTTTTTAAATTTTCAAGTGGCAGCTACAGTAGTTTCCTAGGATCCTGGACCACTGGGTCAGGTGACTGTCTTGATGTCATAAAACACTTGCCCCGACTGTGAGTGCGAACAATTGAGATCCAGGTTTAAGCGGGTCAGTAGCTGTAGCTGGGGCTGAAAGGACAGAAGCACATATTTATAAGGTGCGACTCTGTAGTAGACTTTATTTAAATCCAGGTCCGGGGCTTCTACCCCACCTTTGGTGATTGAGTTCCTGGATGAAAGACACACTCAACAGCCTTTATATTTACAATAAGCCCTAAACAGCACAACAGCTGGGCAGCTGCCTGCCCTCCATGCTGTTAGAATCTACTTTCCTAACGATAACCCGAGTTATTACTTACTATTTACTATGTTCCATCTGGGCTGCTCTTAGCTCCCATTGGGCAGCCAGTCTACAGGTCATCACTCTCTTAACCCTTAACTCATGGTGGCTTCTCCCTCCTCCTCTCCTACACATTCTTCTTCTCTTTCTCTTCTCCAACCTAAAGCCTGAGAAACCTAAACCCCACCTATATCTCTTCTGCCCAACTATTGGCTGTTGGCATCTTTCTTTACCACAATTAACTGGAGATAGGGTCACTTAGCTAGTGTCTATGTGTGGACTCTCTCCTCTTGAGAGTGGGGGGCAGCCAGTTTTTTGGGGGGGAGGGAGGGAAAATTACCATTACATTAGAAGCGGCATCAGGCTAATCCACTACACTACAGGGAAGCCTGTGCTCTCTGTGCTTTATGAACTGTCTTTGCACTGCAGCACTGACCCCACAGAGCGACCATCCTCTAAGACAGAGACACAGATGACATGTTGCTTACATGACATGTCTGACACCCGTGGATCACAAATGACCGCTCTCCCTCAGGTTGGGGCTAAGCGCATGGCTCAGACGGTAAGGTGTTTTCCAGAGGTCATATCTCCTATACCCACATAAATGTCTTGTGAGCGGAGCCTGCTTCTTATTCCAGCAGTCAGTGGGCAGACCGAGTGGAACCCCAGAGCAAGCTGGCTACACAGACCATCTAAATGGAGGAGATCTGGGTTCTGATTGAGAGACTGTTTCTCATTAAATACCGTGGAAAGTGATCCAGGAGAGACTTCCAGTGACCCTCCTTGTTATTGAGCTTCTTGGAGTCTGTGGGGTGTATCATGGGTGTCTTGTACTTTATGGTTAATATTTACTTATCAGTGAGTACATACCATGCATGTTTGTCCTTTTGGGTCTGGGTTATCTCACTCAGGATGGCATTTTTTAGTTCCATCCTTTGCCTGCAAATTTCATAGTGTCCTTCTTTTTAATAGCTGAATAGTATTCCCCTGTGTAGATGTACCACATTTTCTTTATCCATTCTTCAATGGATTCTTGAGGGACATCTAGGTTGTTTCCAGTTTCTGGCTGTTATGAGTAAAGCTGCAATGAACATAGTTATGCAGGTATCATTGTGGTATGGTGGGACATCTTTTGGGTATATGCCCAGGAGTGGTATAGCTGGGTCTTGAGATAGAACTACTCCCAATTTTCTGAGAAACTACCAAATTGACTTCCAGAGTGGTTGTACAAGTTTGGACTCCCACCAGCAATGGAGGAGTGTTCCCCTTGCCCCACATCGTCACCAGCATGTGCTGTCAGTGGAGTTTTCTATCTTAGCCATTCTGATGGCTATAATATAAGGTGGAATCTCAGAGTCATTTTGATTTGCATTTCCCTGATAACTAAGGACGTTGAACGTTTCTTCAAGTTTTCTTGGCCACTAGAGATTCCTGTTGGAAATGATCTGTTTATGGCTCCTTCTGCTGTACAACCTTGCCATGTGTGTGCCCCAGATAACAGGGCCAACCAATCTGTCATGGACCAACACCAGCAAAATGAAGCTCAGAGAGAATCTCATTCTTTCTCCTCTTTAAGCTTCTTTCTCCCTGATGTTTTTACAGTAATCCAACGGGGAGTGAGCAGCGTGTGAAGTCACTCAGCTGGTGCACAGTGGAGTCAAGCCTTCGTCACTCGGCCAGAGCCTGCTCCACACCACAGCGGCGGGGCTGTACCACACCACCAGAACTTTCACTTTCTGTGCCATGAAGATCAAGCACCGATAGAGAGACTGCAGAAGGGAAACCAACTTGGTTTCCTCTCCTTTCAAGTTCAAATTCATCTACGGAAGGAAACGACCTACCAGCTTTCTTTCTGAGCTGGAGTTATCAGAGTCAAGGGGCGTGGCTTGTTCCTCCCAGTGCTTGGGGTCCACTTCATAGCAGGAGCTTTGTGGTCTTTTATGTCCCTGCACCACCAGCAGAAGCAGAGTGACTGTCAGCTGCATGAGAGTGATCCTAGAGTTTATGATGCAACTGTGAGAGAGTTTGCCAAGCTGTGAAGCTGGCAGGACTGGGCCAGGGCTCTCTGCTTCTCAGCCTTCTTCTGCTGGAGGTTTAAAGTCACCCATGTGTGTTGATGCCAGGACTCCCAGCCCTGGGACATTTGCAGGCAACTCAGTTACTTCCAGCCTTGGATTTCACATCTCTGTTAGATCTCTATTGTTACAATAAAATAATTGAGATAATTCATTTATAGAGAGAAAAGGGTAATTTGTCTCAGTTTGGTCACTATGTCCTGCTGCTTTAGACCAATAGTAGGCAGATTCAGAGTGGAAGAAAATGTTAGAGCCCAACCACTCACCTCACGGTCATGGAACAAAGAGAGGAAAAGGAACTGGCTGAAGTGTTACTATTCTCTCTCCCAGTAGGCTCTGGGAACCAAGTCTTTAACACACAGGCCTTTGGGGATACCCCAGATTGACTCTACCACCATCTGTATAGTAGGAGCATGGCAGAAACACTCCACTTGAGACTTGAGAAGGTCAAGGGTATTTATCTCTGTCTAATAATGCTCAGCCCGGCTCTCACTTGGGTCAGCAGCTGGAAGCCAGTTCAGGGTTAGAGGAAGCCTGGCTATGTTAGATAATACAGAGATATAGAATCCCACTGGGTAGAACTAAGACCAGACATGGGACAGGACCAATTCCTCTCCACAACCTGAAGAAAAGCAATGGAATGGATTCCAGGAAGGGAAGAACGGGCATCCATTCTAGGAAGAGTGCATGACAGGCCAGGATCAGCAACGTGAAGGGAGGTACACAGCATCTTCTGGATCAGATAAAGCACTCACCTGAATGGTAGCACCACACTCTATCGACGAGACTCTCTGCCCTGGTCATGTCTCCACTAGAAACTTCTGAAAGCTGTGACTGTCATCCTTACGTGTCACCTTTCCTTACCTCTGCCACAGTTCTATGACTGCAGGGTTTCTCCTCGCTGTACCCCCGGGACTGTGTGAGCCCAGGGTGAGCGCTGGAAAAGCATCCAGAAGGTGAAGAAGTGAGTGACTGGATGCTTCCAAAGATGTCTTCCAATTTGGGGTCAGTGAGACTTGAGGTCTCCTGGGCTGTGGTTTAGGACACTTTTCTAAAACAGAGTCCTTATGGAACTTTGGGCAAGGAAGTGGAATGAAAAGCACACGTCTTTATCCACAGACTGCATGACCTTACGTAGGGAAAATCTGGATTAGTGTACAAAAGAATCCAGCAGGGCTGATAGACAAAAGCTGACCAGAACTGCCATGCACTCAACACTGAAGGCAGGTTTTCACACTGAAACGAGATGGTGAAAATAGCAACGTGAAAGTTTAAAACTCATCAGGGAAGGTCAACTGTAGACACCGGAGTTTGCAGCTGCATGATACAGAGGGTGTGAACCCTATGACATGCTAGGGTAGAAGTTAGAAGACAAGAACTATGTAAATACCAAACATTAATGAAACGAGCCAATGGGATCACACTGTGAAAAAGATGAGGCAATGACAGTAGGGGAGGGGAAGAGGGAGGGTAAAGTGGAACTTCCTGTGTGATGAAAGTGGTTATCAGATCAAGATCTCTACAAATGAGGGAGGCTGCAAAGAAAATGGCTGTAGTCATACACAATAGAGAG
>NW_021604656.1:1775756-1790499 GCF_004785775.1 Grammomys surdaster
ACACACACACACACACACACTGGAGACTGTAAAGGTGACTCAGTGAAGGCCTGGCCTCATATGTATGAAGGCTGAAGTTCTGGATCTCTAGAATCTACTGTAAACCAGGCCTGTGATCCCTGCCTTCAAGAAGCAGAGACAGGCCATCCCCAGGCAAGCTGGCTAGCTAGATTCATGCGCACTGATGAGGTCCAGGTCCAGCAGGAGACACAGACTCAGTAAGTAACATGGAGAGTGACTGACTCTGAGTCTCCATGGACATATGCACCCATAAGCATGTGCAACTGTACACACATGTATACATGCCACAAAAAAGAGCCAGAGACTAGTTAAGTGGCTACTTTAATAAAATGCCCAGCTATGCATTCTTTAAAGTAACTAATTTCCATGTAAGTACATGTACGGGCACAAAGTCAGAGGATGTCGGAAAGGATGCTCTGTGCAAACAGAAGGTCAAAAGAAACTGGCCACCTGTCACACAAGAGGCTTTGGGTCCAAACTGTCACAAAAGTTGCTGCTGCTGCTGCTGCTCAAAGGACCAGAAGGCCTAAGAGATATTTACATAACGATAAACTCATGAGGAACAAATATGGATCTAGAGAGACACAGCCACGCAAGGCTAGGGGCAGACCTCAGTACGCCACATCCCATAACAAACAACGCATGCGTGCCAACAGCCAATGCGGAAACAGCTGACTTAAACAATAAGGCAAGCCACGAGGTCCAAGCAGGCACACTGCGACATTCCACTCTCAGAAGCAGGGCGTGCTTTCCACCCGAACTTAGATCAGATTGTGTCTCCTGTGTGTCAGGAAAAAGAAAGAAACTGAACAGCCTTCAAGGGACTCATCTTCGAACTTTGTGAGATTGCTAAGGAAAGGGAACTTAAAAACAAAACAAATAAAACAAAACAAAACAGCGTGAGAAGGAAGACGGGAAATTTACACATATGGAAATTAAACAGTGTACTCTTGAACAGCCCTGGATGGAAAAAAAAAAAAAAAAAGCTAAAGGCATATTAGAAAAAAGGCCCAAGACAAAAGAAAAGGCAAACGACACACAAAAACTTGAGGTGAGACATAAGAGTTCTCTGAGGAACTTGTGACCCTGACTGTCTACAAAGGGAAGAGAGCTCACATCAACTGTCCAACTCCAGCCATCAAACACCAGATAAAAACACAGTGACCCAGATGAAGGAAACAATGAAGATCAGAGCGGGGTGAACAAAACAGGAAGTAGAAAATCAGAAAATAACCATGAAACTATGAATTGGCATTTAAAAAAAAAAAGATAGAACTGGAAAATTCTCATTAACCTAAATAGGAAAAAAATGAGAAAACACAAAGTCAGAAATATAAAAGCAGCACTGTAACAACCCCCAAGGTCAAAAGGGTCACAGGAGAAGATGAGTAACTACACACCAGCAAACCGAACAACAGCGTCAACAGACAAGCTCGCAGAACCCTAACCCCTGAAAGGTTGTAAGGACCAGATCAAGGTTTAGACAACATGGTGCCAGTCTGGACTTCCAGAATGGCTTAGTTACGATGGCCACTACCAGATCTTCCAGAACCACGGGTAAGCAATAATATGTAGCTTATCATGTGTCCAGTCTGGCAAGAAAGTCACTTCTGTGTGATTCTTTACAAAATGCCTTCGGGCCCATGGACACCTGGTCTTGTTCCAAATAAAGAGTGTTGAGATGCCAATGGCTATGAACATTTTAATCTCTCAGGCCCACAATCCTCTCTCTCTGGTTCCTATGCTCAATCCCCTCCAACTCTAAGAAGGAACCGTTAATGGGTATAAAAATCAAACAGACCAGTAATTGGTAAAACTTTCCACAGGAAAAGCTCAAGACTGTACCAGATGGTTTTGCTGGCCACATCTCTCTCAAGATTTAAGGATGACTCCTCAAAAATAGAAGATGGAAGAACACTTTCTGACTTGCGAGGCCATAATTCTTTGATTCCAAAGCCAGAAAGAAACATGGGAGAAGCAAGCCTTGTAATTTTCTGTTTATTGCTAATGAGATGATGCAAAAGCCTTTTTCTCCCAAAATGGGAGAAAAATCTTACCTTGTTTTGAACATTACACAAGACATCACAAGACACCCTATAAAAACTAACAAGTCTGTGTGTCAACTAAAAATTTAAATTATTTTTTAAAAGCACTAGCACACTGAATCCAGTAACACTTTAGAAGAACTGTACCTTATGACCAAGTAGATTCATCCTTTAGGGCCACAGGGATAGAATTATGAAAATCTCATGGTCTAGATATATAGGAAATATATTTGAAAATATCCAACCAAGTTCTCACCAAAAACTCTCAGCTGCCTGGGCATACAATGAGTTTAACCACAACCCAATAAAAGCACACGTGGAAGGCAGATAGCCTTTGTCCTGTTTAATGATGAGAAACTGAAAAGAGACTCAGCATTCTTACTCAAGTCCTGGCCAGTCAGGAAAGACAAGAACATGTCTTACAGATTAGAGAAAGAAATAAAATAACACCTCCTGCAGATGACATACTGTCACAAATCAATGACCCTAAGACCACAGAGAGGGCAGAGGGAGGAGCTCTGCCGTTGCTGCCAACTGTGTATGTGTGGATCCATCTGTAAGCTGTCTATTTCACCCACAGCCTATCTGTTGCTTTCTTGTTTAGTGGAGCCCCCTGAGATTTCTCCCATCTACAGTGACATGTCAAATGGCGTTGTCCTTGGTCAGATGTTCTTTGAGTAGCCAATTGTTGAGATTTCCTTGGTGTATGTTCCCTGTCATATCTAGAAGAAACAATCTCACAACAGACTTCCTGGTCCTGTGGCTCCTACACTCTGGCCACTTCATCATCTAAATGTTCCCTGAGCCTTAGATGGAGGGGTTCTGGTGTGGATGTATCAATTAGGGCTGGGTATCCACGGTAAGTTGTTTTCTGTATATTTCCTGTTAGGGCTTTCTGTGATAGTTTCTGTCTGCTTCATAAAGAAGCTTCTTTGCTGAGGGGTTAGTGCTACTTATCTATGGGTACAAAGATGTGTATTTAGAATGTCGTTAGGAATTATGCTGGTTTAGTAAAGTGGCAGTGACCTCACTAGCTATGGGTAATGGATTAGGTTTCCAATACCAAGTGTGAGTTCCCTCCTGTTGAGCAACGCTTCTCTCCAATTAGACAGCTGTGGGTTACCACCATGATATGAGCACCGCTATTGCTCCTTTAGGGCTAGCCTGTTGTGCTGGTCATTGTTGTGGTTCACAGGCATCACAGCTGGGTTGGGCTATTGATCACCCTCCTCCCTCCGCAGCCAGGACAGCATCTTCTGGTAACCAAAGCCATTCCTCAGGAAGAGGGCTTTCAGGTTGATCCTTTGATTCCCATGTCCAAAACGTGTCATGTCTTCAGAAATAGGGACTTCCCTTCACTTTTGGGGAGGCAACTAAGAGCAACAGAAAGCCTAGAATGCTTTGAGATTCTCTCTGAGACTCAACAACCAACAACTCAAAAGGGTTTTCATACCTGGGTGTTAGTCTATGGACTACCAGGTGATTATCATATATTTTACATATATCCAGGTTAAACTCTCCCCCTCCTCCCGGTGTTTGCGTGCGGGGTCCCTCACATGGGCCGTGTCAACAGGCATCTGCAGACACTTTCATTTCTTTCTTCCTCTGTGGAGATTCTGGTGCCTACCCTTAATATCTCACAATAGTAAGAGAAAAGATGATCAACAGACAGATTTGCCTCTGCTTTAAGACGGTTAATCTCTTTGACTAAGGGGAGGGGGAGGTACTAATGGCAATTAAATGAGACATGACGGTGAAAGGTGGGACGGCAAAGACAGAAACTGACTAAAACTCCAACTTCATTGAATTCAGGAATAGATGGATTTCAAAGGATTTGCATCATAGTTATTATTATTATTTTTTCATCGTTATTATTTTTTTATATAAGCCATCAAAGCCATGGCAGTACCCACCACACAAACGCGCTTGTCTACTTTGCCATTTATAGTTTGTTTCGGTTTAGTATTCACAAACAAATATATTTAGATCTAGGTAATACTGTTGTGGTTGGGTTAGTAGAACATGGTAGCGTGTAATACACACGTTGCTCAAGCAGGTGACCAATGATGGCTGCTCCCTTGTGGCTTTCTTTCAAGTTCACATGTGCAAATTAGAATTTTGTGCAAAAGTTCTGGTTTTACTCTGATTTTTCACATTAGCCAAAGCTGATGTCAGTCAGTTACAGGTAAACAATTACATTTGTTTTCTACCTCCCAGCCTGAACAAAATGTAGCATTTTCATTATGTAAGGCTTCCCTTTTATATTTCAATAAAAAAAACTCATATAACTCTTTTCTTAAACAAAACGCCCAAGGTGTAAATGAAGAAGGAAATTTAATAGGCACATTTATTTAAATCAAATCCTCCAGTACAAAATAGAGAATCTGCTGTGTTTACTTAGAAGGCTACACAAATAGACATCTGTCAAATTTATAGGTGCAGTTCAACGACGTTCCTCACTGGAAGCGAGCGTTTCCACCGCTCGTTTTCCAGGGGAAATCAAAGTCTCAGATGTTTCCTTTATCTTGTGTCTCTTGTCATTCCACCCGTGCTTTATGAGTGTCATCACTCCCAGCCTCACAGATTCACTTCAGAACATTCCTTAATCCCTCACTAGGATCTGTTCACATCCTAGGAAGGCGGGTCTCTCTTTGCATTCATAGTGGGGTTTTTTTTTTTTGCATTTTTTCTTTAACTGCCTTCCAACTGAGATGGGTTTCAGCTGATTGTTCACAATCATGGAGTGATTCTGATCGTTAAGATTCTTGACCAGATCAACTGACCTCTGAGAAATGTACTTGCAATCTCAGTGGGAAGGGAACCTGATGACTCCAGTTAAGATATTGCTACCTGTGTCCTGGACTACTCGCCACCTGACCTTACCTGCTCTTGGGGGTTGGAGGTGAGTGAGGTGGGGCAGAGTCAACAACACAGACTCAAGGTGCAGGTGAGAAATACTGAAGCAAGCTCATCTGAGCACTGCTGCAAGCTCCTTTAGTACCCTCCACCCACGACCTCATTGGTCCCAAGAAAGTGTATCTTCTAAACAGCAGTTCCCGATTGGCTGGCATTGTCTGCACCAGCAATCCTTGATCTCTCAGGCAGTCCTCAGTTAGGTCCTCCGCAGGAGATGCTTTTGCGGCTGTGAGGCAGTGTGCCCCCCACCCCCATGCATTTACATAACCCTGCTCCTGCTACTGATAATGTCAGTTTTTACAGACTAATTGATCTCATGCATAAGGCGTGGTTTTCACTGAGAATCCTGTTGTCATGGAGCAACCATGGCAGCTGACTTCTAGACCAGAAGAATCTAGGTCTAGATTCTTCTGTGGTTGCATCTTGGTCTTTATTTCTGTCTCAATTTTGGAATTTTCTTCTATAACAGGAATGTTCTTTTCCTGGTGAACTTTTCCAACAACACTTTTATCTCCGTTAGGAGTTATCTCAGAAGCCACGGGCAGTGAGAGGGTCCAAGGCTGGAGCCATACACAGGCACTGGGAGCAGAGAGGAAGCATGCCGCCCAGAATGACAGGGTCTCATACTTAGCTCTGTTCTGGAACATACTTTGTAGACCAGGCAAGCCTCAAATCACAGAGATCCTCCTGCCTCTGCCTCCCAAGTACCACCATATTTGGCCTCCTTAATTAAATAATAATAATAAAAGATGTTGAGTATTTTCACATAAAGAACTAATAATTGAATACCTAGGTGTTTAACCTTACTTAACCATTTACAATGCATAGATCAAATAAAACACAGCAGTGATAGACAAGGGTAAACTTATGGGTCAAGCCATCTGCTCCTGGCATTTGTGCCGTGCTGAGCAGAGAAGCATTTAAGCCCTTCTCTGCCATCTCCTCAGTAGTTTATGGGCTGCTTAGATTCACTCTTTAAGGTCTGTCAACTTCCACTTTCACAGGGAATTGTCTATTTTTTAAGAGTTTCCTGTTGTTGTTGGGTTATCTCTGCCTCCCTTCCTCCTCTTTCCTGCCCCCTCCTCCTTCTCCCTTCTTTTAATAGCTTTTTTGTTTCTGAGACAGGATCTCAATTCGTAGCCCAAGCTAGGCTCAAACTCAACACCCCCTCTCGGCCTCTTACATTTCAGAATCACAGTGATTAGCCACCATACTCAGCTTAGTATTCTGCTACTTTCTACTATTTGGGTTTTCTGAGACAGAGTCTCATGTAGCCCAGGCTAGCTCCAACTCTCTACATAGTCAAGGATGACTTTGAACTCCTGATCCTTCTGCCTCTTTAGCCCCAGTGCTAGAACCACAGGCCTGTGCTGAAGCCCTCCTATATTCATAGTCGCGTGCCATTTAATCCTCAGTACAGTCTACCTGTGTCTTCCTGGCTGCCCCTAATTCTTGTCCCAAGTCTGTAATTTAGTCTTTTTTTTTAAAGTTGTGTATATGGTGTTCATCTTACGTGTATATGTGTGCACATGTTTGCAGTGTCCCCGGAGGTCTGAAGATTGAAGCGACTGATAGTTGTGAGCTGCCACGAGGATGATGGGAATTGAGCCTGGCTTCTCTGAAAGGACAACCAGAGCTCTTATCCAGTGAGCCATCTCTGCAGCCCTTATGATAGTCTGTTTGTAATGTTTCATGAGACCCAGTAGATATGTCAGTCTCTCACGTACTATACGATAGTATGCACCTGTACTCAAATCAAAGGGCTCTTGTGTTTGCTGCTTTGCGCACTAAGGTTGGACATTTCGTCTCCAATCCAAGAATTTATTCTCCTCTAAATTCTGGAGTGTAGTTGCTTTAATTAAACACTTGACACAAACCTAGAATTATCTGTAAAGAGAAACTTCCGTTGAGAAAATGCTTCCATCAGTTGCCTGTAGGCAAGTCTATTTGGCATTTTCTGGGTTAATGATTGATGTAGGAGGGCCTAGCTCACTGCAGACAGTGACACTCTCAGGTCCTAGGTTCAATAAGAAAGCAGGCTGAGCAAGCCATAAGGACCAAGTCAGTGAGCAATGTTCCCGCATGGCCTCTCCTTCAGTTCTGCCTCTGGGTTCTTGCCTTGCCTTCCTTCAGTAGACCGTGACTAAGAATATATAAGCCAGATAAATCCTTTCCCCCTAAAATGTTTTTTGTCCCTTTATCAGAGTGACATAAGCCCTAAGACAACTGGTCCAGCTATATCCCAGAAGCTCTAATGTTTGGATACTGCATTCTAATATATATTTCATAGATCTATTTTTTTTTGCGGGGCCCCCATAGATCTATTTTTGATAGCCTTGGGTTTCTGTGCTGCCACCCCCGAGAACCCACAGATGCTCCAGTATCATTTGTAAAATGCTTAGTGTTGGAGACCATGCTTGTCTTCTCATCATGCCCCAGTTCCCTGTCACACACATAATGAAGGTAAGTACACAAGTGACTGTTAAATCGTGCTGCCTAGGGAAAGTGACAGGGGAAAGGTCTCCACATAATCGTGGCACTAACTTGTCCAATTGTTCCACACAACAGTGGGCTGCATGGGTGTAGAATCCAGGACTACTGTCGATGTCTTTCCCTCCAGCACACTGAGGGTCTTTTACACTTCCTCACAATCAGGAAGTCATTTAGAAAAATCACCTTGTGATTGGCAACTCTGTGGAAAAAAATAAAGATTTGTGGCAGCGCTGTCATATTCCACATGTACTTGCATTAGTTCTTTTAAGCATGCATGAGGGGGGGGGAGAGAGAGAGAGAGAGAGAGAGAGAGAGAGAGAGAGAGAGAGAGAGCTCGAACGTGTGCCTGCATCTGTGCCTGTACATAGAGATCAAAAGTGACCAGCTGTCCTGTCCCATCATTCTCTGGAATATTCTCTTCAAGAAAACAGAGAGCTAAGGTCAACCAGCCAGCCCCAAAGATGCCCCTGTCTCCACTCTTCACAGCTCTGGAGTTAAACCTGGCTTTTGACATGAGTGCCGAGGACTTGAACTCAGAGCCTCCATGCTTGAAGGGAAAGCACTCTTACCCGTTGAGCCACCTCTAGCTCCCAGTCAGCCTTAAGACATGCATGCATTCCTTCCAGAAGCTAACCTCTCTGAGAGAGCTGCTTCTCAAGTCTTCTGCATGAGTGCTGCAGGCCACAAGCATGAGAAGATGCTAGAATTCCTCACCCGTCCACGTGACTCCTTGAGAGTACCCTGTACCCTCTATTCCCCACTGAGCTCTCCTGAGGCGTTCACCTTCCCTGACCATGAGTGCTGGAGTGTCTGTGGAGATGTCCTTGGCATTCCCAGTCTTTCTGCTCCCCTCACTGGGGTACATACTGCAGGGGTGGATTTTCTGTTGGAGGTTTGCTTGTTCTAACCTTGCCAAGAAAAGGGAAGTGAGATCTAGCCTGAGCAGTAACGGAGAGGGGGCAGCCCTCAGCAGACACTCCAGAACAAGAGCTGCCTCAGGGAGAGAGGAGTGAGGGTACAGAACCACTGGGGAGTGCTTTAAGACATTTTCCAGGACTGGGGTGTGGCTCCGTGGCAGATGTTTGCCTATCATGCTGGTGGTCTCCATTGCACTCAGTGTCACTGAAAAATACAAGCAAGGGGCTGGAGAGAGAGATTAGTCCGTAAAATGCTTGTCACATAACCATGGGACCCTGGGCTCCATCCTGAGAACCCATGTGTCATGGCAATGTAAGTTTGTCATCCCAACACTGGGGTGACAGAGACAGGTAGATCACCGTGACTCACCGGCCAGCCAGCATGGTCCATTTGGTGAGCTCCAGATCTCAGTGAGAGACTGTGTCTCAAACCAACAAAACAGATGGCTCCTGAGGGAGGATACTGGGCCCAAGCGCACACATATCCACACATAACACACAAAGCCCAGTGAATAACACATCTGAAAAAAATTCTTATTTTCGACAATAGTAAACAACATAAATTTCAAGTCAAATTGAGGTGCAGTTCAAGCAAACATCAAGGAAACAACGTTGGCCTCAGATCGACAGTGAGGATGATGATGTTTGAGGCTTCTCAGTGGGGCAGAGCTATTTAGAAGTTATAAACTCTTTAAGGCGTTAAGGCGTGCCAAAATTCTGTGGCATGCATCATGAGCGAAAGCCAAACCCTCATCCACAAGGGACACTGACACTACCAACCTATTTGCTCACCCCTGTTCCACAGGCACATGGACCAAATTCAGTCTGCAGGTAGGTGGGGCCACATGGCCTGGACCAATAGTCTGCAGGTAGGTGGGGCCACATGGCCTGGACCAATGGGCTGCGACACTGAAATGCACAGAAGAGTGGGTGCAGAGTGATCCTCAGTCTCCCCCAAAATGCTGGTATGTGGATTTCCAAGTCAGAGCTTCCTCAGTCTCATTGTTAGCCAACCACAAAACGCAGCTGGTGACAAACAGCCCCCAGTGTCGATGGCTTAACGGGACAAGACCGGCTTCCTAGTCTCTTATATACCCAGTGAGGGTGTTGAGCAGCCCATGCCAAGATGATCTTGGTGATGTGCCAAGATTCACATCAACTGAGGTTCACTGTAGCATTACTGTGATGGTATAATTTTTACAACACCCTAAATGTCAGAAACTAGGAGCTAGCGAAGCAAATTATGGCCCACGATAGAATACTGTAATAAATACTTTACAACAAAGAGGAGGATATATTGGGGATCTTTAGTAGCAGTTGGGGAATTTTTCCCAATAAAATATTGAGCGAGAAAGGCACACAGTGTGATCACTTTTTTTTGTTGTTGTTGTTTAAAACAACTGACATGCCCACAGAAGAGGGAGTGGTAACCAGAGGAAAGTCTCCAGATGAATGATGAAAAGACCGTGGAGGGGCAGGGGGAGGTGGAGGACACGCAAGGGGTGGCAGTGGAGAGCTGAGAGATGCTCTTTCACACAGTACAGAGAAGGGAAGACTGGTTTCCAAAGCCTTGGGAGCAGCGGTAGGAATAAGCAGGGACTGGCTTTGGGCAGACCCTGTTGAGCAAGAGGCCTGCTGGGTGAAATCACTGAGAGGGCCCAGTGCCAGCATAACCCTTCTTCTTTTCTTTTCCCCAACCATGATCTCAGGTTGCAGCCTTGCTACCATGGTTGAAGGTGGATAAACAGAGGAGTGCCACTAACCACGAGGATGGACGTCCAAAAGCCTTCTCATGCTGGCTCACGGGGATCTTAGGCGTGGGTTCTGAGACATGCCATAAAACAGCCCAGAGAACTCGGACTGCACGTCCCCAGGAGTTTGCAAACCCTGCCAGACCTTGGTTGTCCAGGAACATGGTGTGCTGAGGGAGGGTGTTGGCTTACAGACAAACAGGACATTTTCTAAATGATCAGGGCTCGTTCCAGGAAAAAGCCTGGGGAGTGGAGGTAGGGTGGATCGCAGTGTTTTCAGAAGTGGCCAACAGGTTGACCAAAGCACTCTCCGTGTCTCAGTCACTGTGACAAGCTCCAGAGATCCCACCGTTACCTGTCTGAGGAGCCCCTGTAGCTACTAGGCTCCTCCTGCACCTTGCTGGAGTTTCCGGAGTCACCACGGTAAGTGTCCCTGTCTCTGAACACTCTGGATTGGGACACTCCTATGGAGATGCTGAGAAGCCTGGGCAGGAGCCTCCAAACACCTCAGCAGCTACAAGTTACTAATGCTCTCCTCTTCCACTGAGTGGCTAAGAGAATGATAATGCAGTAGGCAGTAAGGTAAGGACAAAGCAGCTGCTGCAAGCGCTTGCTGTGCTCGCAGAGGACCCGAGACCAGCTCTTAAGATCCATAATGGATGGCTTATGATGCCTGTAACTCTAACCCCACAGTATCTGACATCCTCTTCTGGTCTCCACATAGACCTGCACACAGATATATACATACATACATGTAAATAATTAAAAATAAAATGACTTTTAAAAAGGAAAGAAATGGATCCGTCATCACACCTAGGACACAGAGGACATCTGAGAGAGAAAAGAACAAAGAGAGGTAACAGGAGAGGAAGCAGCAGGTGGAACTGAGTTAGGCTCTGCATAAATCAACATTTCCCATTTGTTCATCATATGATAGATTTCTATTTGGCACATGCTGGATGCGTTATCTTAGTCCCTGGGAATCGCATGCATCCAGTGATAAGAAAGGCCACCATCCGATGGAGGATAGATTCAAACTATAGGGTAAATAAGGCCATAGGGCAAGACACTGAGCTTGAGCCGAACCCTCAAGGACAAGAAATTCTGCACAGTTCAACCAGGAATACAGCTTGAACACAATCTGTACATGGCTTCTGGTTGTGAAGAGCTTCCTGGAAAAGGGGGAGGCGATACTGAAACACCCCTGGATGGACTGTCCCATGCTATGTGATAAAGAAGGGTGCTGGCCCCAAGGCACTCATCCCAGGAGATCCAGGTTCTCTGACTACGGAGATGTTGGAGGAAGCTTTCTGTCTCCATTTTTCAGATTGTCCTTCATCAAGCAATAAGCTGTGTGATCCCGTCACATCATCAAGTTAGTCCTCACAGAAATGGATGCCAAGACAGTTTGAAGTGCAGACGATCCCAAGGAAGATTCCAAGGGACACTTGGGAGGGGCTGATAGGAGAGGAAAGTCTTCCCACCAGGATCCAGCCAAAGATGGAGATCAAAGATTAAGTATGAGCGCCCCATCAGGCACAGCAAAGAAAGAGTCCTCACGGCCCAGTGGGAAGCCTGGTGCAGAGACACATCAGGGCAGAGATGACCAGACTCTGTCATCAGTGATGTCTGAAGAGGCAAGGTTGGACCCTGTCTGAGAAGGATGCAACCTCGGAGTGATTGTTGCAGAGCCAATTGAACTCTTTATGGCTGACCCGTTTGCCCCAGCAAAGAGCCAAGCACTGGGACTCAGTGGTTACCTCACAGGATCCACTTTGCTTCTTTGCCATCCAAGTGGAGACCAATGTTGCTTGCAAAATTTGGGGAAGGTGTTGACTCAGAAAGATCATGGTAATAAGAATTTCATCTGTGGTCCCTGCACAGATGGAGCTCTAGGGGTGTTTGGCAGCTTGACAGACATCAAGGATGAGGGAGGATTAGCCTCTGTTCCAGACTGTAGTTATGCTGCTGCTTGGAAAAGAGAAGCTCTCATCCCACTGGAGCTAAGGGCCTGCCTAGGCTGCAGCATCAAAAAGACCACCTGTTTCTGAATAGAAGGCAGGCATGCACGCACAGATGCAGGTTTCCTCCCTGGAATGCGGCTTGTTGTGTGTGACAGTGTCATGTGACCCTCTCTGCAAATCCCATGGGACATGTGACCCCAAGAACCCTCTGTCCTCTGTTTCTGAGTCAGGAGTCTCACCTTCTGCCAAGAAGGTATCCTTTACCCTATTTGAAAAGACAGATTAACTTGTGTACAGGAAACCACTGGAAGTTTCTTTAGCTTGCAAGCACAGTAAGAATCTCAACTCCTCTTAAGTCAGAATCCCTGGAAGGGTGAGCGCTATGTGAAATCACCATCATAATTATGGGTTGCTAGGTTCAGCCAACTGGAGGTCAATGATGCAATTAGGTCTCTAACAGTGACATCTATACTGAGCAAGCACAGAATTTTCCAGGACTGTCCCTAGGCAATACAGGTAGTAACAACTATTTTCATAGACTTCATAGTGAGTGTTGTAAGCAATTAAGAGATGATTTTAAGCCCATGAGATTATACTATGTAAGTTTTAAAAGATTATATTGTAGAATGTGTGTGTGTGTGTGTGTGTGTGTGTATACAAACACATGCCATGGTATACATGTGTAGGTCAGAGGACAATTTATGACCCAGTTCTCTTCCATTTCCATGTGGGTCCCAGGAATCGAACTCAGGCAGTCAGTCTTGGCAGCAAGCACCTTTACTTGCTGGACATCCTCACTGGCCCATGCCATCACACAATATGGAGCATTGTCACCACACAGTGTGTTATCTGTGGAAGATCCTGGAGCCATGAGAGCATCAAGGCAGAGGAGATGAGGTTTTAAGCAGGGTAACCGGACCATAAAGGGGATGGGATGAATCTGTCCCTGAGAAGGCTGAGCTCCAAGAAAGGGAGATGACCAGGCAGGGCCTCTCTCCACTGTGGCGATATTGTCAGGCTCTACTCCTGAGCCACACTGAGAAAAGTGACAAGGTCCAGGACACAGTAGCCACCTCAATAACCTGGCTGTAAATCACCAATATTTGTTTTAGCATGGTAACGGTGAAAGGTTGTCCTGGGACCTCATTTCCAGGGTTATTTATAGGCTTCGTAAGACAGCTTAATGGGATAGATCACATTTTAGTGTGGCAAAGCTCCTGGTCAGAGGAGAGTCTGTCACAGAGGCCAGCATCTCCCTGAAGGAATGCTGTCACTGTGAACCAGGTGAGCACAGGTGGGAGCTGATAGGTACTTCCACAGAGATCTGTTTCCTGGACACCAGAGAAGGAAGGGACACAGCCCACACAAGCACAGAACACACTTCAGACCCAGCATCCCTGGTCCATCCGCCCCTCATTTCAGGCCCATCATCTTCCATCACTTTCCTCTGCCAATGATGGAGGTGGCTGTCCTAACTTTCCACCCACGAACACTATGTAGCACAGCAGGCTGTGGCTGCCAGGCCGATCTCACAGGCGACTTTGGAAAAGTCATGAGCTCATCACTGACCTCAAGTTGTACTACAGAGCTATAGTAATGAAAACCACACGGCACTGGCATAAAACCAGCCAAGTGGAACTGAGGTAAGGACCTAGATGCAAATCTACACAACTATGGATACCTGATGGTTTGTTTCTTTTTTTTTTAATAAAGATGCCATAAGTACACTCTGGAAAAAGGAAAGCATCTTCAACAAATGGTGCTGGTCTAACTGGGTGTTGATATGTAGAAGAATGCAAATAGAGCCATATCTATCTCCCTGCACAAAGCTGAAATCCGAGTGGATCTAAGACCTCAACATAAAACCGTATACACTGAACCCGATAGAAGAGGAGGTGGTGATGAGCCTTGAACTCGTTGGCACAGGAAACAGCTTCCCGAACAGAATTCTAGCCACAAAGGGTGGCAATGGTATGTGCTTGCTTACATATGGATTAGCTTATACATATTGGCTATAACATAAAGGATAATTGTGCTCTCATAGACAGACCCAGAGAGGCTAAGCAACAAAGGAGGGCTCAAGGTGGGATGGATGGATCTCCCTGGGAAGGAGAAATAGAACAAATTTCAGGGTGGACTGGCACTGGATGGGGAGGGGAACAGGAGGGAATGGGTGGGGGAATGGGAGAGGAGAGTACTTGGTGAGACAACTGGAATTAGGGGGAGGGCACTTGGTGGTGAGGTAAAAACCTAGCACAATGCAAACTCCCAGGAATCTACAGGGGTGACTTTGGTAAAAGCTCCTGGTAATGGGGGATATGGAGCCTGAACTGGCCAACTTCCCTAGCCAAGCAAGGCTTCTAGTGGTGGGATTGGGACACCAATCCAGCCATAAAACCTTCAACCTACTATGTGTCTTGCTTGGAACCAGAGACCTAGGATATAACCAAACACGAACAGCAAACCAAATAAACAAACAATAATAAAAAATAAATAAAAGTTTAAGAAAAAGTCAACCATTCCTAGTGATACTCTGCTACACTTATAGGCTGGAGCCTAGCATGTGCGTCATCAGAGAGGTTTCATCCAGCAACTGATGGGAGCCTAGCATGCTCGTCATCAGAGGTTTCATCCAG
>NW_021604656.1:1790509-1842011 GCF_004785775.1 Grammomys surdaster
GAGGTTTCATCCAGCAACTGATGGGAGCCTAGCATGCTCGTCATCAGGGAGGTTTCATTCAGCAACTGATGGGAGGAAATGAAGATCCACAGACAAACATCAGGTGGAGCTCAGGGAATCCTGAGGAGGAGGAGGAGGAGGAGGAGAAGGAGGAGGAGAAGGAGGAAGAGAAGGAGGAAAAGGAGAAGGAGGAGGAGGAGAAGGAGGAGGAGGAGAAGGAGGAGGAGGAGGAGGAGGAGGAGGAGGAGGGGGAGGAGGAGGAGGAGGAGGAGGAGGAGGAGGAGGAGGAAGGTTTGCAAGAGTCAGAGAGCTCAAGGACACCATAAGAAAATGGCTCACAGAATCAACTAAACAGGGTTCATAAGGGCTCATAAAGACTGAGCTGACAAGCAGGGAACCTGCATATATGTTATGATTGTACAGCTTGGTTTTCTTGTGGAACTCGTAACAGTGAGAGTGGGAACTATCTCTGACTCTAAAGTGGAAATTTCTGGTTTCCTTGGAGACTTGATGTCTTGGATAATGATGTTTTGCTAGAGCAGACAGGTGAAAGGATGTTTTGCTATAGCAAACATGTGAAAGGAACATTAAAATGACCCCACAGACATTGGTAGCTGGAGTTTTGGTTCGCCTTGCTCTGCCTTGCTAGTCATTGCTGGAGACAAGCATGTATTGGTTCACCGTATACTGCATGGCTGAGCTTCACTTGTGGAATCTTAGACAGAAAATCACCAAAGAACTTCTAATGAGATTCCCGAGGCTTCTTGCTGCTTCCATGGACTCGGGCTGGTTGGCAAGCCCTTCAGCTTCTTCTGGATTGAACTGACCTTGCTGATTTGTGTGTGGTGTCTGCCGAGTGGACTGAACTGCAGCTGCTGATGCATGTGTGGTGTTTGCTACTGGACTGGACTGAGAACACTGAAGAGTGGAATAGCCCCAAAGTATTTCTAAACAGGTTCACTCCCCCTTCCTAATAACCTTTCTTTTTCATTACCTCTGGTGGGTGGTGGACTGGAGGGGAGGGTGAACCCTTGTAGTGAAGGGTTAAAATAGGTTGTGAAGAATATATGCCTACAGACTCCTTTACCTGTTTGGGAGACCCTTTTCCTCCTACTGGATTGCCTCATCTGGCCTTAATATGAGGGTATGTGCCTAGTCTTACTGCTACATGATATGCCATGCTTGGTTGATGTCCCTGGGAAGCCCGCTCTTTTCTGAAGGGAAACTGAGGAATGGATATGAGGAAGAGGGAGGCAGGGAGGGAAAACTGAGGAATGGATCTGAGGAAGAGGGAGGCAGGGAGGGAAAACTGCAGTTGGAATGTGATATATGAGAGGAGAAAAAAATTTTAAATGTGGTGAGCTAAATTAGGTGGTGGTGACAGTGCACGCCTTTAATCCCAGCACTTGGAAGGCAGAGGCAGGGGGATTTCTGAGTTCAAGGGCAGTCTGGTCTACAGAGTGAGTTCCAGGACAGCCAGGGCTACACAGAGAAACCTGTCTAAAAAGAGAAAAAGAAAAGAGAAAAGAATGTTGGTGTACTAAACTGTCCCGATAGTGCAGCTGATGAAGTGATTGCCTTACAAGTGAGAAGACGCAGGGCAGGCACTGTGGTGCACACTTGTGATCACAGGGCTGGTGAGGACAAAGTCAGAGAGGGACAGAGAGGGACAGAGAGGGACAGAGAGGGACAGAGATGGACAGAGAGGGGCAGAGAGGGGCAGAGAGGGGCAGAGATGGACAGAGAGAGGCAGAGAGGGGCAGAGAGGGACAGAGAGGGACAGAGAGGGGCGGAGAGGGACAAAGAGGGACAGAGAGGGACAGAGAGTCAGAAGCAGACAGATCTCCAAGGCTCACTGACTAGCCAGTAGCCTGCTTGTAGACTTTCAGGCCAGAGAGATCGTGTGCCAAAAAGCTAAATAAAACAAAACCAGGAAGAAATTCTCAAGGTGGTCAGTGCCTGGGGACCACCACCAGAGGCTCCTCTGTTCTCTGTCTGCATGTACACGTGCATGCATGTGCACCCCATATAGGAATATGCACACACATATATGTGCATGTGCACCCCTCAGGCATGAACATGCACATGCCTGTGTGCACATACAATGTGAGCCAAGTACCCCATCTCCAAGTCCCCAGTCAGGAGACCCCAAGCCTGGCTCCTTGCTCTCGGTACACCAGCTACTCCCTGCTGCTTAGCTTGGCCGAGCTGCTCCTCGGCCATCCTGCAGTCCAAGGCACACTTCCCTGAGTGCTCTGTCCTTTGCCGTGGGGCCAGAGCTCTACACACACAAAAAGCCTTCCTTTCCCCTTGTGTATGTGAATGGGGGTGGGGGTGGAGCTTCAGAAAATGACTAGAATATTAGCGACCAAACGTCCAAAATTAGGAAAAAATAATAGCTGCAATATTGGCCACTATCCCAAGAATTTGTGTTTCATGATCTTGTTTTAAATAGCTTTCTTTTAATTGATTTTTATTCATAACCAATGATAGATTTATGTGTTCGGTTGTGTTTCTCCAACCTCATAATCTTGACAGAATACTTTCCTAGTGTCCTTCAATGGCTGCACTGTTCAGCAAATGATGGCATGAGCATCCATGCCATGCCAGCTAGCCATAAGGAGTAGCTAGTGTATCAAACAGCTTGGGTGAGCCTGGAAGGATGCATTCTGAGCAAAGGTAAATTCTCAAAAATTCGTATAACATCTGTTCTTTTTCTGTATCACTCTTGAAATGGACATGAACTGCCTAGCTTCTTGTCAGGACCCAGGGGCTGGTCATGTGTTTCAGGCACCAGCTCCCTTCTCCCAAGATCAACAATGATGCCATGAGGGTGCTAGAGAGGAGACCTGGGTCCCGGCAGCACTTGCTCTCTGGCAACATGAGTGCCAACAGTGTCGGAGCTCTGCTGAGTGGCTGTGGTCTCTCATCCTCTCTATCCACGGTATTTGTTAATTGGCAAGATTCCAAATAGAATTTTTTTTAATTAAAATGTCCTATAATCTGTTTGCAAAGCACAGGGAATTTGCACAGAAAACCCTCCACGAGGGCCTGTGGCCACCCAGTTGCTCCATGAGCATGAAGGTCTAGCTCAGCAGGGTATGTGTGGTCATCTCCTCTGACGGTTGGGAAGATAGAGAAGACCACGATGAGGAGAGCAGGCTTCCCCACAGTCTCCAACCTCACAAGTGCTGGGACAGGGACCTCCAACACATGAAGCACTGTGGGCTCCTGAAAGGTCTTCAAAGGATGTTGACAGAATGTGCTGGAATTGGACAAGACCTGGTTGGATGATGAAATTCCCTCTGTTACAAGGAGAACATGTTAGGAACCAAAGAATGGAACCAATACTTGCTGTATCCTCAGTATAGACCAGTTCACAGAGTATCAGTTGCCCAGGTAACAAGAGACTTGCCATTCGGGAAACTTATGCTTCTTAGCACAGACAGGAAACAGTGGTCTCTGTTCTTCCAAGCAAAAGCATTTTTTCTGCTCCCTAAGTTAACAGTGGTCTCAACACATCCAGACAACAGAGGTTCCTCAGCTAACACAGGTACCTGTCATCAACTGCCCTCAGCAAAAATGTTCTCAGTACAGTTCATGTAAGATTCCTAGATCACATGGGCAAGAGAGGTCTCAAGAGTTTCAGGTAACTATGTCACAGATACCCCAGCTTTGTTACCTAGATCCCTAAGGAACAATTTGTTTCTGACACCCTAGATTACAGTGCTCTAAATCCCTAGGTAACGGTGGTCTGAGCTCTCTTGGATGACAACTCTCAGACCCCTCAGGAAACAATGTTCTCAGAAAACCAGGTAACAGTGTCCTCATGTTGCCCAGGTTACAGTGTTCACAAATGCCCAGGTAATAACAGTCTTACCATCCTAGGTTACAACGTTCTCAGATGATCCAGGTAAGAATAGGCTGTTTTCCCAGGGAACAGTGGTCTCTGAACAGCAAAGTAACAAAGTTATTGGTTGCCCAAGCTGTAGTGTTCTCAGATCTCACAGATAGCAGTGGTTAGATCCCCCAGGTATAACTGTCTTTATATCCAATGTATCAGTGCTCTAAGACAACCCCAGGTTACCAGTGGTGAATCCCCATGTTCCATGGGTCTCCTATCCCCCAGGTTACAATGCTCTAAGATCTAGGTAATACTTGTCTTCATACCTGATACAACAATGCCTTTAGACCCCCAGTTTAGGATACTCTCAGATTCCGAGGTAACAATCTTTAGATATGCCAAGCAACAATATTGATCCTCCAGGTTACAATGGTTTCAGTTCCCCAAGTAACAACGGTCTGAGGTCCTACAAAATGGTTTCAGATCACCCAAGTAACAGTGGTTTTACATCCTCCAGGTTCTAAAGCTCTCAATTCTCAAGTTATAATGATCTCAGATCCTCAAGGTGACAAGGTAACCTTCCAGGGTTACACCTGACATGTAACCCTTCCAGATACACCTTCCAGGTAACAATTATCTTCATAGCCCAGGTAATAATGTTCTAAGACAGCCAGGCAGTAATGGCACACGCCTTTAATCCCAGCACTTGGGAGGCAGAGGCAGGCAGATTTCTGAGTTTGAGGCCAGCCTGGTCTACAGAGTGAATTCAAAGTCAGCCAGGGCTATACAGAGAAACCCTGTCTTGAAAAACAAACAAACAAAAACAAAACAAACAAATAATGTTCTAAGACCCTCAGATTACAATACTCTCAAATCTCAAGGTAACAATGGTCTCATGTTCCACAGTACTTTCAGATCCCCAAGGGTCTTGATACCCTAGGTTACTATCTTCTCAGTTTCTCCAGGCAGCAAGAGTCTCAATCACCAGATAACAATCTAATATACCCCCCAGGTCACAGTGCTTTCTGATCTTCCAGGTAAAAATAGTCTTGTTTCCCTCTGGTTACAATGTTATCAAATCCTCCATGTTTCGATGGTGCCAAATTCCCAGGAAACAGAATGGTCTTCATATCCCAGGTAACAAACCTCTCAGATCACTCATGTTACAATACTCTTAAATTCACTGGTAGCAATTGTCTCAGATGTTCCAGGTAGCAATGCTTTCAAATCTGCCAGAGAGCAGTATCCTGGATCCCACAGGAAACAAGAGTTTCATATCACCCAGGTATTCTCAGATACTCTCAGACTCCCCAAGTACCCACAGTCTCATATCTGCCAAGGAAAAATGGTCTTTATGTCCTGGAGTACTTGGGTCTCTCAGGAATAATATTCTTGAATGCCCAAGACAATGATCTTGATCTCCCAGGTAACAATATTCTCAGATGCCCCAGATAGCAAGTTCTCATATGACGCAGTTAGAAATCCAGTTAATCATTCAGGATACAATACAATGTTGATATATTAGCCAGGTAATAATGGACTTAATCCCCTAGGTAACAATGCTCCCAGATCAGCCAGATAATGATGGTCTCATCTCCCAGGGTACAGTGCTTTCAGATATCCCAGGTAACAATGGTCTTGATACTCTAGGGGACTATATTCTTAGATTATGATGTTATCAGATTATGATGTTCTCAGGTCCTCCAGTTGATAATGCTCTCAGATGCCCCAGGTGAGGATGATCTTGACCCCCAGGAAACAATAGTATTGACTCACCAGGTCTCAATGTTCTCAGATCCCATCAATAGAAGTGACATTGACACACACACACACACACACACACACACACACACAACCTCTCAAATGCCCAAGGTAGCAATAGTTTTAATACACCATACCATATTGTTCATTCAAGTTAACAATGGTCTACAATGCTCTCAATGGTCTTGATGTCCCAGCTAAGAGAGGCCTTGGTTCTCAAGGTTACAATGTTCTTAAATCATGACATTTTCAGACCCTCCAGGTATCAATGCTCTCAGACGTTCTAGGTTACAAAGTTCTCAGATTCCTCAGGTTATAAATCTCTGACTTCCCAGGTAACGATGGTCTTGATTCCCCAGATTACAATGTCCTCAGACTGTCCCCAAGTAACAATGGTTTCAGGTTCCCCAGGTAATAATTTTATCAAATTTCCCAGGTAGCAGTGGTCTCAGAAGCCCCACATAATGTTCTCAGATGCTCAAAGTAACAATGATTTTGATTCTCCTGCTAGCAATGATCTAGATTTCCCCAGGTTACAAAGTTTTCAGATCTCCTAGGTAATAATGCTCTCAGATCAGCCAAGTGATAATAGTCATGCTCCCTACATGTAACAATGGTCTTAATCCCCAGGTAGAAGAGTCTTGATACCACAGATTATAATGTTCTCAGCTCTCCAAGTATTCCTGTTCTCATATGCTCCAAGGAATGATGGTCTTATCCCCTAGATTATATTGCCCTCAGATGTTCCAGGTAACAATAATCTCAATGTCCCAGGTGACAATGTTCTCAGATCCTGCAGGTTACAGCATTCTCAGATCCCCCAGGTAACAATCCTCTCAGATCTTCCAGGCAACAACATTCTTAGATGCCCCTGGCAAGAATGATCTTGCTCCCCAGGTAACGATGATCTGGATTCCCAGGTTACAATATTCTCAGATCATCAAGGTAACAAGTCTCTTAAATGCCACAAAAAGAAAAAAATGGTCTTGAGCGCCCCTCCCCCAGTAACAATGATCCTCCAGGAAGCAATTAGTTGGATCCCCAAGTAACAACTGTCTTGACTTTTCAGGTTACAGGAGTCTCAGATCCCTGTGGTAGCAATGTTCTCATATGTCTCACTCAACCAAAATTTTGATCCATCAGGTTACAATCCTTTCAGACCCATCAGGTAACAATGCTCTTAAATGGCACCAGAAAACAATAGGCTTGATTCCCTGGGTTACAATATTCTGATATTGCCCATGTAACAATGTGCAGATGTTCCAGGTAATAATGTTCTCAGATCAACCAGTTAGGAGTGGTCTTCATCTCCTCCTTTCCAACACACACACACACACACACACACACACACACACACGCACACACACGCACGCACGCGTGTGTGTAAGAGTGTTCTAAAATTTTCCAGGCAGGAGTGATACTTATCTCCCAGGTCAGTGTTCTTGGTCCTCCAGATTACAATCTCTCAGATTCCCCAAGTAACAAGGGTCCTGTGCTCTCTGATCTTTAAGACCGCAGTATTCTCAGGTGTCCCAGGTAACAATGGTCTTGATTACCCAGGTACCACGGGAAACAAATATCTAAACCTCCTAGGTAACAAAGGTCTTTATTCACAGGTAATAATGGTTTTGATCACTCACATAAAAATGTTCTTCATATTCTAGGCTACAAGATTGTGAGATCCCTTCAGGTTAGAAGGTTCTCAATGCCCCAGGTAACAATATTCTCAGATCAAACAGATAACAATGGTCTTGATTTTCCCAGGTTACAATATTCTTGGATAAATCAGAGAACAATAGTCTTGATCCCCACAAGTTCCAAGGTACTCAAACCAGTCAGGTAACAATGAGTCTTTATTCCCACAAGTTACATAGCCTCAGATCAGCCAGATAACAATTGTCTTGATCTCCCAAGGTTATCATGTTCTTAGTTCAGCTGGGTAACAATTGTCTCTTCCCCGACAGGTTACAATGTTCTCAGATGAGTAAGATAACAATGGTCTTATCCTCCCAGGTTACAATGTTTTCAAATCAGAGAACAGGGGTCTTAATATCCTCTAGGTTACAAAGTTTTCAAATCACATAACAATGGTCTTGATACCCCAAGGTTATAATGATCTCATATGAGATATGTAACAATGGTCTTTATCCCCCAAGTTACAGTGTTCTCAGTTCAAACATGTAACAATGGTCTTGATAACCTAAGGTTACAACATTTTCAGATCAGCCAAGTAACAGTGGACTTTAATTCCTACAAATCACAATGTTCTCAGATCAGTCAGATAACAATTATTTTGATTCTCTTTGGTTTAAATGTTCTCAGAACAGTCACAGAACAATAGTATTAAACCCCAAGGTTAAAATGTTCTAGATGAAGCCAGGTAACAATGGTCTTGCTCTCCCAGGTTACAATGTTCTCAGATCAACCAAGTAACAATGGTCCCTGCAAGTTACAATATCCTCAAATCAAACAGGTAACAATTGTCTTGATTTTCCCAGGTGACAATTTTCTCAGATCATCCAGGTAATAACAATATTTATCCCCAAAGGTTACCATGTTTGCAGATCAGACAAGTAACAATGCTGTTGATTCTCAAGGTTATAAAATCCTAAGATCATCCAAGCAACACTGGTCAGGATCTCCCAAGGTTACATGTTCTCAGATCACACAGGTAACAGTGGTCTTTATCCTCCAAGGATAGAATGTTCTCAGAGAAGTCACATAACAATGATTTTGGTTCTCTCAGGTTCAATGTTCTCAGACCTGCCAGGTAACAATAGTCTTTACCCTAAGAGATTACAATGCTCTCAGATATATCAGGTAACAATGGTCTTTATCCTCACAAGTTCATGTCATCAGATAGGCCAGGTAACAATTATCTCGATCCCCATGTTATAATGTTCTTAGATCAGACATGTAAAAATGGTCTTTAGGTTGAAATTTTTATAGATCAGTCAGATAACAATGGTTTTGATTTTCCCTACAATGTTCTCATATTAGTCAGGTAACAATTGACTATACCCCACTTAACCATATTTCCAGATCAGGCAGGTGACAAGGGCATTTATTCCCCTAGCTTACAGTGTTTGCAGATCAGTCAGGTAACACTGGGCTTGATATTCCAAGGTTACAATAGTCACAAATCATCCAAATTATATGGTCTTAATTTATCCCCACAAGTAACAACAACCTCAGGTCAGCCAGGTAACATGGTCTTGATCACCACAAGTCACACTGTTATCAGATCAGTAAGGTAATAGTGGTCTTGATTCCCTCCAGGCTATAATGCTGTGAAGTCAGCTAATGATGTTCTTGACTCCCTCCGTGTTACAATGTTTTCATATCAGGTAAGAATGGCTTTGTTCCCTGAAGGAAACAATGCCTTCAGATCAGACACATAGCAATGGTCTTGAACCTCTCCAAGTTACAGTGCTTTCAAATCAGGTAAATGTTGTCATTTATAAGACTTGCCATTGGTCATGGTGTCTGCTCACAGCAGTCAAACCCTAGCAAAGACACCTGGTAACAACTGACTTTATACTCCAAGCTACAGTGTTTGCAGATCAGCTAGACACCAATGTTCTTTTTCCCCCTGGGTTACAATATTTTTAAGTCAGTCAAATAATAATGGTCTTAATCCCCACAAGTCAGCATGTTCTCAGATCAATAAGGTAGCAATCATTGTCTTGATACCTACCCTTCACATTATAGCACTTTCAAACTGGGTAACAATCCTCTTGTTCCTCCATGGTTACAATATTCCCAATTGAGTCAAGTAGCAGTGATCTTAGACACCCCTACACCTGTTTACAATGTTCTTAGGTCACCTATGTGTCAGTGATCTTTGTCTCTACTAGTTTGTGTTCTCAGATCAGTCAAGTGACAACAGACTTGATTCTCCCAATTTACAATGTTCTCTGATCTGTCAGGACACAATGGTTTCATTTCCCAAATTTACATGTTCTTGGATTAGTCAGGTAACAATGGCCTTTGTCCCCACACTTTACAGTGTTTTCAGAGCAATTAGGTAACAGTGACCTTGATTCTCCCAGATGACAATTTTTTTTGATAACCCTGGAAACAACTGACTTTGTCCTCCGTGCTACAGTGTTCTCAGATGAGCCAGGTAACAATTAACTGTATGCCCATACTTATCATGTTTTATATCAGCCGAGTAATAATGGTCTTTTACTCCCATGTTACAATGTTTTCATATCGGTCAAGAAGCAATGCTGTTATCTGGGGAATATGAGAAACTTGCAATGTTCTCAGACCAGACAGGTAACAGTAGTCTTTATCCCCAAAAGAAACAAAGTTCTCAGATTAGTCAGGTAACAATGGTCTTGATTCTCCCACGTAACAATGTTCTCAGATAAGCAAGGTAACATTGACTTTACCCCCCAAGTTGTAATGTTTTCAGATAAGCCAGGTGACAATGGTCTTACTCCTCTATGGTTATAGTGTCCTTAATCATCCAGGTAACAACACTTTGATTCTCCCAGGTTACAATATTCTCAGATAAGTCAGGTAACAATGGCTTTGATCCCTCAAGGTTACAATATTCTTTGATCACCCAGGTAACAGTGTTCTTTATCTCCACAAGTTACAGTGTTCTCAGATTACTCAGGTAACAATGATCTTGAGTCTCCCAGGTTACATGTTCTCGCTTCAGTTTGGTAACAATGTTCTTGATTCCACAAAGTCATAGTGTTCTCAGATAAGTCAGGTAATGATGGCCTTTATCTCTGTGGTTTTAAATATTCTCAGAACTCCCTTATTACGGTCTTCTCAGATCCCCCCAGGTAACAGTGTTCTCATATTCCCCAGATAACAACTTTTTCAGATCAGAGAATTAAGAATGGTCTGATTTTCTGTGCTACAATATTCTCAGGTACCTGGTGTATCTGAGCTCCCAAAGGCAACAGTGGTCTCGATATTCCTATGTAACATCATTCTGAGATCACCCACTTAGTTGTAGCTCTAAACTCACCCAGATAACAGTGGTCACAGCTCCTCCAAGCAGATAATGACCTCAGCTCACTCAGACAATGCTAAGCTCTAACAGTGTTACCACCCCTCCCGGCTAGGACTGGTTTCCTCCACCACGGTAATAGCTGTTCTCACAGTGTTATTAGCCCACACAAATAGCATACCATCGTTCTCCTCCAGGGACCGCTATTCTCACCACTCCCCAGGAAACAGTTCTCACTTCCCAGGCACCAGTGTTCTTGCCCCATTCCCAGATACCAATGTTCCTTCCCTCCCGCCAGGTACCAGTGTTACTATCCCTACGCTCCCCCTAACCACACCCCACATACACACACACACACACACACACACACACACACACACACACATAGTGGAACAATAACATTGATCTCACCCAGTCTCTCTCCCCAGGTACCTGCTGCTCCCACCACAACTCCCCAGGTAACAAGGTTCTCACCTCAAACCAGATAACCAGTGGTTTCTGGCTCCTCCAACTCACAGTCCTATTGATTCCTCCAGGCAACAGGTGTGTGAGCTCATCCAGGCAACAGTGTCCCAGTGGTTCTCAGCACCCCAGGTAACAATTTCCCAGCTCGCCCATGTGACCAATGCTCTCACTTCCCACTCCGCCCCGCCCCACCCCCAGGTACTAGTATTATCAACACTCAGATGCCAGATCTCAACCTCCCAGGGATCAATGTTCTCACAGCTCCACAAGGTCCTAGTAATGTCCTGCCCCAAGGTGTGTGGACTCACCTGCTATGTACCAGTGTTCTCACCTCCCTGAGGTAAGTTTTCACAACCACCCACTCACTACTATCCTCCTGTCCCCGAGTTCCAGTGTTGTCACACCACACTTTCTATCTGTGTTTCACCCCCTCTGGGCAGCAGTGGCTCTCCACATTAGAGCTGTATCATTTCCTCCAGGTAGCAGGTGTGTGAGCTCACTCAGGCGACAGTGTTCTTGGCTCCTCAGGCAGCAGCAGTTCTCAGAACACTGGGTAAGTCTTCCCAGCTCACCAGATGCCAGTGGCTCTGGGTTCCTCCTGAGACAAAGGTGCTCGCTGGCTTCTTAGCACATTTCTCAACTTGCCCTAGTAAGAGCAGTCCGTGGTCACTGGGTAACTGCTAACTTAGTTCACAGGTTAGGATGGTGTCAGCCCCTCCCAAGGATCAGGGTGGGGTGGGATGCAGGCAGGAGCCACTTTGGCAGAATTCATGGATGGCACCTTGACTCTTCGTCTATCACTCCCTCACTCAGATTCTACAACTCTACATTGAAAAGGTCAAATGCCTTCTGAAGTGTTTTGTGTTCTCTACAGCACTGTGGGCTGATGGCAGCCCCGCTCTGCTGCCCCCACACCTACATCAAGCCCACTTGCCCAGTGATTCGAGTTCTTTCTAACCTGATTCACCAAGGAATTTGATATTGCTTGAGGCCACCCTTTTCCTAATTTGACACCAATTTGCACTTCTGTTAGTGTAGAAACAGGTGGCTACTCAGGACACTGCTCCTTAACCCCCCTGCTTGACCTGTGAACAGACACCACTATGAGTGACATCAGCTTCCACAACTGTTCCCCCCAGGGTAGTGGGTTATTTCCATGGCTCATGGCTTCTGGGCACCTGTTCATCATGCCCTGGCTCTCCCAGGGCCCCTGTTCTAGGCTTCTACCAAAACTCCACAAGCTCTTCTTGACGGAGCTTGCCATGATGACCCCCCAAATCTGATAACACCCAAGCCTGGATCCCCAAACAGAGGGAGCTGTTGGAGAATATTACAATTCCAGTTCTGGGAAAGCCCAGTTCTGCTCAGCTGGGAATTCTGGTCCTATCCAGGCTAGAGGACTAGCCTCCCTCCAAGTCAGGCAGCAGTACTACTGTGTTGTAAAAAATATTTAATCTCAATTAGGGGTTTCTACCCTGCCTTTGATCACTTAGATCCCAGATAAAAGATACACACAACTTTTAATTTATAATAAGCCTTAACCAGCACTAGAGCTGGGCAGATGTCTGTCCTCTGTGGTATCATGTCTATTTCCCTGCCAATAACCCCACTATATGATTTGCCATGTTCTGTCTGGGCTGCTCTTAACTCCAATTAGCCAGCCCACATGGGCCATTATTTAAAGATTCTTACTCCATAGTGACTTCTACTCTCTCCATCTTCCTCTTTTTCCTCATGATCTCCTCAAATCCCAAGCCTGAGTACCCCAAACCCCCACTTATGTCTCTTCTTGCCCAGTTATTGGCTGTCAGCATCTTTATTTAACCAATAGTTTTAAGTCAAGGAGCAAGGTCACATAGTACATGCAGATTCTCTCATTCCTGGGAACAACCAGGCCTTGGGGACTAGTACTTATCATTACAACACATGTCAAAAGATCACTGTGCAGACATCCCCAGCATGCTCACAAGTGTCCAGGGTGTGTCCAGGTAGAGAGGCACCTGCCTGACACACCTAGGTTCTGCACATTGAGGCTTCTCGACCCCAAACTCCGTGTGTAGACAGAGAGAAGCTACCCGATGGTCCTCTAGGTAGTGCCTTGAGTTCCTGGCAATCTCCAGCCAACAGAATCCCATGATTCAACTGGGCTGTTCACACTGTGGACAGATAGCTGCAAATAGGTCATTTCCACAGCTCAGGGCTTCCTAAGAGCAGAGCCATAGTCAAGTCCTCCATCAGACAATCATACGGGGACATGAGTACAATGAAGAGCCCTGATCGTTTGCTGGGTGCTCTTGGAGAGGCTGGCCTGCAGGCACGTGGTAAGAGTTGCCTGCAGACACATTCAGCTGACCTTGAGAAATAGGGATACAAGTCCCTGAGGAGTCCAAGACCTAGCCTTCAGGGTGGCACAAACCAGAAGGATGAAGCAGAGGCAAGGCAGGAGGAGTTGAAGAGAGACCAATAGATGGACTGGTTGGTCTGGAGTCCCTGGAAGAGCCAGCTCAGGGACCACCAGCCAAATGCATAGGAAGTGATCTGGAGAGGGGATCTCAAGCTTGTAGGCTAGCTAGTTGCAGCAGCTGCTGCCACTTCAAGCAGGACCAAGCCAGCAACTTAGTCTATTCTGTGCTGCTATGTCAGAGTGCCACAGACAGGACAATTTACATGAACAGAAACACAGTAACTCACTGTCCCAGACGCTGCAGAGGCCAGCAGCACCTACACATTTTGGCTACTGTACTATCCATGGGGGAGGATGGTGTGTCCTGTGGTGGGGTGGGGAGAGGCAGAGGATCAAAGCAAACAAAGACTGAAAAGGGGGTGGGGCAAGAACATCCCAAAGTCACAGGCCTACTTCCACAGAGCAGTGTTAATTTACCTCACCCTCCTGGACTGTTGTCCTCTCATCAACCCTTCCCCCTATCATCTTAAAGATTAAGTTCCCAGCATGCTCTTTGGTGATCCATCAGAACCATAACACATGGGATGCAAGTGAGCTTGCCTTGTGTTCTGGAAAAATAATGAGCTTGATACTACTTGCTTATAGAAACAAAATGCACCCTGAGACAGAAGATGGAGCAAGCATCAACTCCTAAGGGAGCCTAGGACATTCAGGCACCTGCACTGTGTGCACTCTTGCTGACAGAGTCCTTGGCCTGGGATCTTGACCTGACTCTGGAGACAGCACTGGGATCCCCAGTCCGAACACTGTACTACCATCTCATAAAGTATACCTCAAAACCAGAGGGGGCTGTACAGCTTGAAACACAGTTTGCCACAAGCTTCTCAAAGTCTGATACCAATCTCATCTGCCCCTTCCAGCACCTTCTGAGCTGACTGAGGCAAGTGTGGATCCAATCACTAGGAATCCTTCCACAGACAGATAATTGGGTGGCTGTCACTCAACATGATCAAGGTCAAGATAATCAGGAGGGAGACAATGACTCCATGCTAGGAGCTTCTAACAGGGGCTGACCAGACTGAACAGACCCGGAAGCTTTGACACAGTTACTTGCAGAACAGTAGTTCAGACTAGGCATGCAGGAGGTGGAGGCACATGGCTGCATGCAGACAAAAAGCCCAGGCTAAAACCGCCGGAGGCCGAGGCATGCTGCCACGAGTCCCTCTATCAGTCTAGGCTGTGTTACTGTTTTCAGTTTTGCATAGGAAAATGGTGACATACTTCCTATGCTCACACCATGCAACGTTCTGGCAACAAAAGCCCAAGTCTCTGAGTTCACTGTGTGGCAGCCCTTTAGTGTTGTAGAACACATCACTCTGTGGAGTCAGTAGCCGTGGCATCTCACCACAGACACGCAGTTGAGATTCACCAATCATCTAAATTCCTGGCACAGCTACCCCACGAACAAGAACAACTAGAGTCCTCGAAGCCTCTGAAAATGTCAAGTGCTCTTGTTAGCTCTACAGAAGTGTTGCTTTTCAAATGGCAGCCTGTGACTGAGGCCCTTTGAGGACCCACTTCACTCCTGGGAGAGGGGGCTCTGCCAGCAAGATCTCTCACAGCAAGGTGCCTTGCAGCCCTCTTTCTGGGCTGCCTCTCTGAGGCAAGTTTTGGTGGGGGAAGAGGTCCCTCTCTGGGGACACTCATTTTTGTAACAGAAGAAATAATGAGCTTCTAATTTAGTAGGTGGGAATTCCTAATGGACAAACTCAAGATATTGACAGGACTTGCAGTGGACAGAAGCCACCTCCACTGCACCAGCAAAGTGGGGGTGTAAGACAGGAAGACAGTAAACCAAAATCACCCCAACCATCAACTGATCTACTCCTGAGGGAATGGCTCTCCATTCCTGAGAGTATGAGAATCATGTAGTGTGTCCACCGCCTGTGACCCCTGGACCTCTTAAGTCAGGTAACTTGAAGTGTGACCCAGAAAGGTAGGACCAATTCTAACCAGACACACACACACACACACACACACACACACACACACACACACAGAGCCATGAGTCTCAACAGGGGTTGTTCCTCTACAGCCTGTCTCAGAAGTTGGTAGATAATCTGGGCTGGGAGCTGGATTCTAAAATTCTTGTGGGATGGTAAGAGACATGGGACCCAGCTCTCTCCTTCAGTTATGGACCCATCAACAGACAAAAAGGAATAGCAGTGTCAATAGGATTCTGCTGAGTTCCCAGTAGAATCATACAAATCAGATGACAGGCTTAAGAGACAGCAGCAGAGCCTCACTAGCAGCCTCGCTCATAGAGGTGAGGGTCCAAGAGTTAGTAAGAGTCGTTTCAATCATAGGCATTGCTCTGGGGAGATGGGGAGTGGACTTTAAGGTGCTGAGTACTCTTGTTCTCCATACTGAATAAACACAGGCTACTTGCATGCAGAAGCATGCCTCCAACTAGCAGTGGCTGTCAGGAAGCACACCTGCATGTCATAGCCAGTACCAGCCATAGGTTTATCTGGTACTCTGCTGGCCCTGCAGGGATGCCTCTCTCACAAGACAGCTTGCTCCTGTACAGGCTTGGATCCCTCAGCCAAAGAGGAGTGGTCAGGAGAACACATGACCTAGCTTCTCTGTCCCCTGCCAGTTAATCCTGTGCTAGAATCACAGGGGTCACCAGAGGTTCCCCAGCAGATGAGGCTCCTCCTCTACCACAGACCTGATCACTGATGCTCTCTAGAGTTCTTCTTACTACTCCTCTCTTGCTCAACTGAGTTTTCAGCTCATCGTCATCCAAAAAAGACTCGCTGCTATAATTGTATCTCCGGCTCTGCTTATGGTACGAACCAACCATGGCAGCACGTGATGTTTAAGTTAAAACTTTCCCTCAACAGTTACTGTGAACTATTTCTCCAGGAATTGGAAAACAGGCAAGTGAACAGTCTGGAATGGCTGATTCCATGCATGGATCTATTTTCGATGATTAAAAAAAATGACTAGGAAACGAGCATCGTCTCAGAATCACACTCAGGGTGGGGATGGCAAAGGATCCTACTGATGTAGCTACAACTGCCATTCTCAGCCACAGTGAGGAGGGTTGCTCTCCTATAAGGGACAGACCAGAACCACAAGGCCACCAAGGAAGCATAGAGACAGCCCTGTGGGAGGGCAGAATAAACACCAAGGTAGCCAGTTGCCCCTAACAGCAGTTGCCCAAACAGGAGGCCTTGGCTGCCAGGAGTTAGGTTGTAGGAACAACTGTTATTACATGGTTATAATACAGTGGCTGTAGTGGACCCATCCTCCTAACTGAACCACTCCATCCAGGATGGGAGAGAGAAGTTGCTGTAATTTCACAGGTTCTGAAAATTACAGGATTCATAAGTCTCCCTGCCCTGCAAGGCTACAGAAGCACAAGCAATCGTTGGGGTAGGTAAGCGAGACCTTCAGGTGGCTCTGCTCCCAAGCTGCAGAGAGTTCCAGTCTTGGGTGGGTTTTCCGACAATTCCAGTTGCCTCTGAGGCACCTAAAGTTCCTGTAAGCAACCTCCATAAGCTCACTGCTCGGTAAGCAGGGCTAGCTGTCAGAGCCATTTCTGGGGTGGAAAGATGTTTGTTTCTATCTCGCCGGGAAAGGTCACTTGCGACCTTCACAAACCTCACACGGAACATTACACTGTAAACTCCAAACCTCCCAGAGGTAAATTCAAGATGCACTGTTGATGCGAAGCTACTTAGAAGACACAAAGGAAAAATATTTGCAATCTGGGAGAATAGTTCTTCAAAATGATACCAGATGCAGAAGGCATGAGTGCAAGGGTAGAAGGACTTGGTGTCATTGAGATTACAGACTTCTCTGCAAAACCTTAAGGGAATGGGAAGCTGGCTAAAGATGGATAAGAGTCTAAAAAAATCACACAGCTATAGAAAAGATATATCTACAATATATAAAGAATGCTCAAAACCAGCAAGAAACGATCCATTGAGAAACTGGGTAAAAGACTGGAGATGTAAAAGGTGAAAGAAATCTGATGCTCTGTGTCACGTGACACCAGTGAACACCCATCAGAACACTAAAGTGACCATACAGGATGCCTACAAGGAGGCAGAGAAACCGAGTCCACGCATCTGATGGAAATGGAAAACACAGGCAGAGTCACAGGAAAGCCATTGGACACTTATGCAATTACCAACAACACAGCAGCCACGCGCTTGGGCGTTTCTTACACGGAAGTTAAACTCATGGCCACACAAAAGTTTCAATACAATGTTCACAGCAGTTTTACTTGTGATGTCCAAACTGGAACTGTCCCAAAATGGCTTATCAAGTGTGAGCAAACAGTTAAGCACACCACAGTACATCATACCAGGATATACCAGCCTGCAGAACAAATGGTACCATCACAGAGGGGCTGGATCACTCTCTAGGAAGCTGTATTGAGAGGAGAAAGCCAGTCCTGTGGGCTTCATATAATACTGTCCTGTGTCTGTGGCATGCTTGAAATAATATTCCAAAACAGAGACTAGATGAGTGGTCACTGGAGAGTAGAGCTTGGGGGTGGGAGTGAGGCAGCAACAGGGGGATGTTCATGGTGACGGAGGTACACTTGCCTTGATGTTGGGGTGTTACAGTACGATTCAGCCAAATCTCTTCATTACAGGAAATGGGGTAAAGGCATATGTGATCTCTGTGCGTTATTAGAACAAGTGTAAGTAGTCAACAATTATCAACTATTTACAACATCCAGGGGAGAGAGCTGACTCAGTCAGTGCTTTCCACACGAACTGGAGGACCAGAGTTTATTAGTTACTATTAGTACTAATGAGAAAGCCACAGAGTCAGGAGAGCCTACACTTCACTTCTTGAACTTTAACCCCTCCAGTCTATGGTAGGATGTGTTAAAAGGTAAAAGATGAAAGGTAGGTCCATAGTAAAGGAGCCAAGACAAAATTACTGTTCACTAGAATTATAGGCTCACGGGGACTGGCAGTCATGATGGAGTCTTGAAGAAAGACCCTTCAAATCAGAGGGGAAAGGGAGTTTCTGATTCTTACAGGTTTTACAGGGAGATAGAACTAGATAAAAGTAAAGTTGTAATCTTGAGGAGTTTTTTTTTAGTCTTAAGTTTGCTCAAAGCTTCAAGATGGAGACTGTAAACCACACCATCTTTATACCCCCTCTATATATAATATATTGCATGCATTATATCATATACATTTATTATATATTATACATTATATATCACATATCATATATGTTATATGTTGTATGTAATATATTATTTATCCTATATTCTATATTTACTATATACTATATATTATATATTTATTATACATATTATATATTACATATTGATACCATATATTAATATTATATATTACATAGTACATAGTATTTAGTATACAGCATATTATATTATTAGAGTGGCTTTCAGGATGTTGTCTAGCTAATCCAACAATGGCTATCTACCAACAGAAGGTCCAAGAATCCAGTAGTTATTCGGTGCACAACTGAATGTCTCAGCTGGTCTTCACTGTACACCAGAATTCCAAAGAAGAAGGTTCTAATCCCAATGAAGGCATGGACTTGTCAGAGAGGCCAAAAGCAAAAAGACAAAGAGAGCAAGTTTCCTTCTTCCATGGTCTTTAGATAGGCTCACAGGTATATCTAGCCAATTGGGTTTTAATTAAAGATGTGGTCAAGTTGACAATCAAGAACAGCCATCATAAGAGGCATGGCCTGATTTTTGAGGCAGGGTATGGGGCAACCAAAGGACCTGCTATCTAACAATGTGTCTCAGATCACAGACAGCCTTGAGCGTGTGAGGGAACATCAAGAGAGATACTCAGTCATTGATGTTGAGCTGGGGGATATGGTAGGGTAACCATGTCCAATGCGTGCTGAGATATTTAATATTTAAACATTTAAAGCAGTAGGCCATTGTTGTAATCTCTCTTCTAGAATGTTCTGTCTCAGGATACCTTAGTCAACACCCAGGTCTTCAGTTCCATTTGTGGTACGAAGGCAAACGTTCAGTCTACGGTGCCATCTTCATGCTCACAGTGGCTGTAGGACACATGGCAATCTCCACATTGGTTAGAACAGTCTCTATGTACTATTCTCAGATAACACACATGATTATACTTTCTGAGGTCCCATAGACCCAAATAGTGACATTTTGATCTAGAATGTAAAATGTTATAAATCAATTTTATGTTTCCTTAACATAATTCATCTTTGAATTTGACTACTGAGGCATTTGATGTTGATCTTGTCTCTTCTCTCCCATTTCCCATCCCCTCTGCCTTCTCTTTTTGCTTCTTTTCTTGACATTTATTATGCTAGTCTTTTTATTTCATGGGAAAAGTCACTGATGTGCACTCTCAGACACACCATGTTCTGCTCACAGCCCCTGAGCCTCTGTGAGGCTGTTTTTCCTCTTCATGGGGTGTTCTTGCATTGGCTGTTTAATGATGACTTGCTTACCTGTCCTCATCTTCCTAGAAGATCCCTGGCGCTCACACTTGGCCTCTTGAACCTGGCATTCTATCTCCTTCACAATTGCTCACTGGTGCTGATCCAGGCTTTGGAAAAGGTAGCACCCCCATCCGACAGTCTTAGGACTCAGAATCTACATGCTTATTTGCATAAAGTCCTTTGGTGATGGATCCTCATCTCTGATGGATATCTTCCTGCCCTTTCTCGGGGTCTCATATGATCTCCTCCTTCAAGAGGTACAATTGTCTCGATCCTTCCTGCTCACATCCTCCTGATGGGTCATAGTTCCCTTCGCCGCCACAAAGCAGAAAAGAGTGTTGGGAACTTAGCCAGGGTTTGATGTGGGCCCTTCCTGCCAATTACCATCCACATGCCTCAGGAGGCTGAGTGCTCAGCTGGGCACACAGTAGACAGGCATTGCCAGCTCCAAAGAAAGAGTCTCCAGACAGCAATCTCCACCCACTTGCATGTCCTCTGATCAAACTCCAGGGCCAGCCTGAAGAAGCCAGTGACGTGCTACTGCCTATAGGAGAGCCCTGAGTATCTATCAGCCTCCCTCAAACAGAAAGAAAAGGTACCAGGTACCTGGAGAAACCCCAGCTTCTTCAGAGTGCCAAGATTTGGAGAAATTTGGCGGTGTAGCCATGCACAGAAGCCCCATAGGAAACTCCCTTTTAAATATCTCCAAGGTGACCACGCTTCCAAACAAGGATGTTCCATTGCCTGGGCCCAAAAGCTGTCCTGGGAATTAGCATTACTAACTTCATGTCCTCCCATTTGAGTTAGGCTCCTACAGGGGTATGATGACAAAGAAAGTGAATGTTACCAAACATGACTGGCTTCAGGGAAAGGAGGAACCCTGAGCAAGGGGAAAGCA
This sequence comes from Grammomys surdaster, assembly GCF_004785775.1. Lineage (NCBI taxonomy): Eukaryota > Metazoa > Chordata > Mammalia > Rodentia > Muridae > Grammomys > Grammomys surdaster. The sequence goes on from NW_021604656.1 coordinate 1,811,343, forward strand.
ACTACAGGAGAAGGCTCCTCTAAGCACCCTAACCATCTAGGTTTCAGAGTATGCCACCACCACCATCCTGCCCTAGAGGGGTGCATGCACTCAGCCAGGCAGAGGCTGAGATGGCACCCTCCTGCCATCTGTGGGGAGCCATGATGTTCAGAAAACACAGGAAAGAGTGTTACATAAGCAAGAAAATGAAGAGGAATCTAGCACATCACCAGAAGAAAGCGCCCATTTCCTCCTGAAGAGACTATTGTTGCTCTACCTATCCACTGTTAGACACACAGCGGGGGGCAGGGGAGAGATTGAGTCAAACACTTGTCCTCCATGGGTGTACATTAACTGCTCCTAACAGGTGTGCACAGACTCTGATGGAGCGTCACTTCCTGGCTGCTGTATGATGTTAGAGGCCTGTCCGCTTTCCTATCTGTCTCCTGTCTCAGAGCTGCAGGTCCTTAAAGAGAAAGAGATGGAAGGGCACTTTCCCTAACAGTCTAAGCTGACCCTGAGGATAGTCACGGGAAATGCTCAAGTCTGCAGAAAAAAGGCCAGCCAGCATTCCATCTTGTATTAGTTAGGGTTTCTGTTGCTGTGATAAAAGACCTCCACCAGAAGTGACTTGGGAGCAGCCTGCAGTCCCTCCCCAGTGAAGTCAGAGCAGGAACTCAAGGCAGGAACCATAAAATGGTGCAGACTGTGAATGGGTGCTGCCTGCAGCCTTACTCGGCCTTGCTTCCTTTACTCCGTGTAGCCCTGATTATCCTGGAACTCACTCTGTATGTAGACCAGGCTAGTCTCAAACTCACAGAGACCTGCCTGCCTCTGCCTCCCAAGTGCTCAGATTAAAGGCCTGAACCACCACCACCCAGCTTTTAGCCTGTTTTCTTAAAGCACCAAGGGCCACCAGCCCAGGAGTGGGACCACCCACAGTGAGCTGGGCCTTCCCCTATCAGTCATTGATCAAGAAAATTTAGCACAGGTTTGCCCACAAGCCAGTATAGTGGGGGCATTCTCTCAGTTGAAGTTTCCTCTTCTAAAATGGCTATAACTTGTGTCAGGTTAGCATAAAGCTAGTCGGCACACCTCTACTCTGAAAGCATGCCCAGTCTCATAGACCTGACTTGCTCCACAGGCAACTGGGAACAATTCCTTAACCCATGCCAGCTGGCTGACATCTAATCTGGTTCCCTTTGACGTTGTCTATCTGAACATAACAACGTCAGCTCACACAGGCTGAGGGCTCATATCCCTAAAGGGCCCTCTTTCCAGTGCCAACCCCATAGCCATAACTGGTGCTCTAAAGTTATCACTTCTGTTTGGCAGTTCACTGCCAAAGGCATTTTATAAGGCTTGATTGGTAAACATAAGGCAAGGAGCAGAAACTCTGAGCCAGTTGGGAGGAGTGGAGCTCCTGTGCCCTGTCTGGGTGCAGCACCCAAAAGGGCCGGGTAATGGCAGCACTCCAGAAGCTAGTGACACTAGTGATCAACTTAAACTTCAGCCCCACTAGAGGCTCTAGACTGAGGTAGAATGCCCTGTCCACATCAATATGGTATTTCTTAGGACCCTTCTCCATTCTGTAGGCAACCTAAGGTCCTTCAAAATAGCGCATCACTGTGCTGACGGCAAGGGCTTTAGGAATTCATAAGAGAACAAATCTGAGATATCCTAAATTCAGTTCCAAATGCTAAGGGCAGAGAGAAGGAAATGTGACATTCGTTTTGGTCAACTTGTCACAACTTAGAATCACCTCTGAAGAAGTATCTAGATAAAGTTAGCCTTTTAGTCTGTGAGGGATTGTCTCCACTCTTACTTGAGGTAAGACCTGTCCTTTGTGAGAGATACCATTCCCTAGTCTGGGGTCCTGAATAGCATGAGGAGAAAAAGCTAGCTGAGAATAAGCAAGGAGCCAGCAAGGATCCACTCGTTTCTCTGCACTCCTGCCTACGCATATGATGGGACTGAGATTCTCTTGAGTTCCTGCCTTAACTTCCCTTGATGACAGACTTTGGCCTGGAAGTGTGAGCAAACAAACCCTTTCCTCCCCTAAAATGCTTTTGGTTGGGATGTTTCATCAAAGCAACAGTAGTGAAAACGGAACAGGGAGACTCATCAACCACTTTCCATCAGCACAGTGATGTGTCATTTTGAAGGACCTTAGGTTGCTACAAAATAGAGAAGGGTCATAAGAAATACCATGTTGATGTGGACAGGGCATCAGTTAACAGCTAAAGGGCTAAACCAACAGGGAGCTACTCCGCATTCCTGAACATTCCCGTCAGCCACCACTGTACACATCTTAGGAAGACCTTCTCAGACCAGCCTTCCAGACACAAGCACATTCAAGAGCTACGCTCCTATCCCAAAATATTGCCAATGGCATTTCTCTGCTCCTCCTGACCCAGAGCCCATGTAGATTTGATGTTGGTTTGTTTTCCTTCCCCAATTTTTTATATAAAAAGTGTCCTTAGCCATTTCAGATCCATAAGACATCCCTCCCACACCTAGCTTTCTTTGTCTGGAGGAGTTGTAGGGCTACTACCCTGGGGCACGGTACTTAGTACGCTAGCATCTGTATTGCTCAACAAGCTCCTTTATTTAAGAAGGAAAGATGGGAGACATACTCTTTAGCACCCTGGGCTCAAGATTTGGAAGGTTAGATCCCCAGCATGTGGCTCTGAGCAAGCTCAGCTTCCGTCATAAGGCTCCGACTGAGAGTAAAGGAGAGGCCACCCTGGAGCTGTTTAAGTTCTCTTTAAAGAAGCCTGCCTGGCTGACTAGCTAATACTCTCAGCATCATCTCATGAGCGCAGTGAGGAGTTGTGGTGGCCCCTTGGCCCATGTGCCATCTTATTCAGTTTTGGTGGGTGGGAGGCAAAGCCCTTTGCCCATCACAGTTTCCACTGAGTGAGCAACACCTAGCCTGTGTTGAAGGCTTTATCACAGACAAATCTCTCCTCTAATCCAGTGGCCCTCTGGCTCCTTGGAACCTCTGCCTTGGTTGTCCCATGATAGAGTCCTCCATATGGATGATCCCAACTTTTGTCTTTCCTGAGGCCCTTTTGCCCAAGAAATTTGTATGTGACCTGTGTATATGCTCATATATACAAAGTAAACATTTGCTGATAACAAATCGCTAAAAAATTACTTTAAAACAATTCTATATACATGTAAATTTTGACCTATCTAGCCACAGGTTTTTGCCCTTTCGACTGGGCCAGGCATGGGTTCCATTTCATATACTGAGCCTTAGACTCAATCAGATAGTGGTTGGTTTCCTGCATAGCATCTGTGCCACTATTGTATCTATGGGCATATCTTGTCAGCAGTCATTGTGACAGGTTCATAGGTAGATGAGTTGATCATTTTCCTCCTCCTGTGGCATGCACTGTCCTTCCAGTACCAGGAGAGCTAGCCCGTCAGACAGGGGTCCTAGCAGAACATCAGCTTGACTATTCCATCTTCTGTGACTCAAGCATGTGATGCCTTCAAGCAGTAGGGTCTTAAAGTCAAATTCTGGAGGGGAGACAAGAGTATGAGCCTGTACTTGCTGATGATCTGTGGAACCCAACTCCTGACAGAGTTTTTGCAATCCCTGAGCTCAGCCATGGGACCAAACTATGCAGCTAGGCCCATCATTTTAAGAAGTTGGAGTCTAGAGACATGGCTCTGTCTATCAAACTACCTGTCAATCCTTCTGTGGTTTAAATCAACTTCAGTCCAGACATTTCAGTAAAAAGATGCGTTATATCCATGAACCCCTCCACTGAAACGTGTGTATATATATATACCCCTCCTTGAGGTGACTACATCTTGATCAAGGCCAAAGATTCTCAAGGAAGGTGATCACGTGCTGCCCCATCCCAAGATGCCCATCCCAAGATGCCCATCCCAAGATGCCCATCCCAAGATGCTGTGAAGTCAACAATCCATTTTCTCTTTACCTTTATTTCTTCCCACCCCTCCCCAGCCAGGGAGCAGGAGGTACTAAGCAAGCAGTAGTAGAGTCTGGAAGGAGGGGATGGAAGCAGTTAGAGTTCTCCTTTCCTGACTTGGAGGAAGAAGGCTAGGTAGCTGAGGATCCAGCCAGGGAAGCAGTGAGTCACACTGACTCTCTTACAGTACTCCTGCAAAGGATGGACAACAGAAATCTTTATCCGGTGACACCACCTGAGGCATGTCAACAGGAAGGAGGTGGCAGCTACCTACATTCAGGACACAAGGTGACCCGGAAGATTCTGCTAAGAGCTGTAGGAAGAAAGAAATCTCAGGTGAGAAGAAAAGCCAGCTCACCTAAAAAACAAAAGGCAATTCTCTAATAGCCCAAAGGAGGAGAGGCCATCAGAAATGCTCTCCACCCGCTTCAGTGCACCTCTGTGCTGCTCACTCCCTACGTGGAAATAAAAGCCCCTCTAGAGGTAGTGATTTGCTTAGAAAAACGTTCATTTCAAATGTCTTGAGATTATCATCACTCTCATTAGACCTTGGCAGTAGCTTCCTGTGTGTTTGTATGAGGAAAGGCTTCTAGTTTAGAAACAAAAAAATAAGAGGATAATGTCCTCAAAAGACATTCCTGGAAAAGCTGATGGTCTTGGACTCAGGAGGCTCTCCTGTCTTTATGTCATCCCTATCCACCACTTCAGGGGCCCGAGTGTTCTCGGAGAACTCCTTTTCTTTCTCCGTTCTGCCTTCCCACCCTCCTTCCTTTCTTCTCCCTCTTCCTTCCCCTCTTCCCCTAGCTGGGCAGCCATCCAGATGATTCATAGTATATTCTAGCTAAATTCAGCACAAAAGCCATCTAAAGCATTGGACGATCAAAGTTACATCAGAGAACAGGCACTGGGGAATTGACAAGCAGCTAAAATTAGGACATTGCAGAGCGGTGGCCTTTGACGGATGGAGTGAAATTTAGCCTCTGGTTCGCTATTTAAAGATTGGTGACAGCGCCCTTTTCTGTAGCCACGGCAAGCACACAACACAAGTATTCGGGTCTGATTAAGTGTTTAATCATCTCTGGCCCACGGCTGGCTGAGGCAGATGGACAGACTCCTAAGTTGGGCCTCTATTCCCACAGAGTCTCTCCAGCCCAACTGCTCCCTCCAGGCACACTCTGTAAGGTTATTTTAATCACTTTTACAAGCATTCCTACCATCAAACAGTTCAGCCTCCAAATCCTGACCCAGCACAAGGCTTTCCAGATTCATCATCAACTTAATTAAAACAAACAGCTCCAAACAGCTGCCAAACCAATTCGTCAACTGTCCTACTGGCCTCTTTTCTTTTTCTGGCTCCTTCCGGTTTAAATGCCGTCTCCCCCTCGAAGATGACAGGTGTCCTCCTCTTGGGGTGTACCTTTGTTTTGTGACCATTGTCACCTCCCCAATGGAGATGCATTGGCCTCTGGAAGGACAGTGTGGGAGCCCAAGATGACCACGGTGACAATGAGAGCCAAACAGAGAACACTTCCAGGAAGTCAGTCAGCAGCTGCCTTGTCAACTTTGAACTGACCCCACCCTTGTTATCGATCCTTAGGGCCAAGGACAATGATTTCAAAACAGCTTGCATAACCTTCCTCCCTTCCCCTCTGAAACGATGGCCTGCCTCGGTCTCCTCAAGCGTGACCGCATGGCACCCTGTCGCACATTCCAGACATCTGTGTGCCACCCTGTCCTGTTCTTTCTTGGGTGGCCTGTTTGCTGATGGGCTAATTTCGTTTAGGGTGACTGTGGCTCAGGCTTCTGCTGCATGGCGAGTAATTACCAGCTCTGTTCATCACCTCTGTGGCCAGGCTGCAGCTTTAAGAAGCCCTGAAGGCCCAGTGAGAGCTGCTCAGACAGAGGCATGATGGGAAGATGAGAGAGAGTACAAATGGGTGTCAGGCTCCCCAATGGCTACCTGACAGCCCTGAGACAGGACCTGAGAACCCGTACCCCAAGAGAATAGAGGAAGAAAGGGAAATTGGGGTGGAAGGTCTAAAGTCCACTCCAGAGGCAGTGTAGTAAAGGACATCTTACACAGGATACAAAGAAGTCCTTTGTAGGCCAAAAGGGGGGATGGAGAAAGCTGGGTATGAGCTGGGGGAAGAATAAAGGCTAAGACAGCCTTGGGACAGAAGTCAGCTGCTAGCCATACCCCTGGTTCTCAGAAAGGGACTACCTTAGTTAGGTTCCTGATAAAACATTACAGTTTGGAAGGAAAGGGCTTATTTGGCTCTTACTTCAATATCACAGTTCATCATTGAAGGAAGTCAGAGCAGGAACTCAATAGGGCAGGAACCTGGAGGCAGGAGCTGATGCAGGGGCCATGAGGGGGTGCTGCTTACTGGATTGCTCCCCATGGCACACTCAGCCTGTTTTCTTTTAGAACCCAAAATCACCAGCCCAGGGTGGCACTCCCAAAATGGGGTGAGCCCTCCCACATTAATCACCAAGAAGGAAATGCCCTGCAGGCTTGCCTAAAGCCTGATTTTATGGAAGCATTTTCTTAATTGAGGCTCCTTCCTCTCAGTTGATTTTAGCTTGTATCAAGTTGACATAAAACTAGCCAGCACAGGGACTGTTTAAAGCCCTAGGGAAAGCCAGAGCATGTATGTAGCTTGGGTACTGTGGCATAGCACCTGAATTCAGGCAGTAATGACTCCAGAGGACCTCCAGGAGAGATGCTTCACACACCCAGGTTTACAGGATAGTGTGGGGACACCATCTGATATATGACAGCAGACCAGAGAAGACCATCTACTCGGCCACCTGCAGGAAGGGACACAGGCTCCCAAGACTGACTTTCCAGCCCAGGCCCCCAGTCAGTGGACACAGCTCTAGACCACATCAGAGAATTCCCTGCTTCCCCATTCGCAAACAGAATAAGAGGGAATGGCTGTTCGTGTAAACTAATACCCTCTGCCATTGCTCTGGCCAAGCTCTGGTAGGGAGTGACCCAAAGTGTGTCCACCAACGAGAGAGGAGGAGGGAAAGCTAGTGTCCCCCTTACTGGTCTTCTGTGACATGTACCTGCCATGGGATATGGGGCCTATGGGCAGGATGAGCCCCTTAGGCCCCTCGGCAGATTCAGGGAGTCTAGGTATTCACTGAGGTAGAGTAGCAGATGGGGCAATGCTTCTGGGTTCTCCACACATGACCACCAGTTTTTGACCTCCATACTTGACCACCATATTTTACCTCCAGTATCCAGCCCTGAAGAGCACAAGAACAGCAATGGTGCGGCCATTATTCCAGGAGCCCTGGGAGGTAAGGGCAGGAGGAAGGCCCCATGTGGAAGCCTACAATGCCCTCAGGCCTTGAGCATTTCGCAGGAGAACTATGGGCAAAAGGGAATGTGTTTAAAACTTTAGGAGGGTGCCCTTTTTTTTTTTTCCCCTGAAGAGATGACAGCAACTCACGATGCAGCCAACGGCAGCAGGACATCTTGGCAGCATCATAAAAGACTGCATGTCTTTCCTTCCTGATAACTGGCAAAGCTTTTAGTCCTTGCATCATTGCCTTTAAAAGCTTTATGAGCCGCACTAAGGAAAAGCCGTGATTGCAAAGCCTGCTCTGTGGGTCTTCCAGGAGAATGTGAGGAAGCTGCCCCTCCACCAACTTCCTTTCTCTGCCTTATCCCAGTGACCATGTTCTCGGTAATAAAACAAAAGAAAACAAACAGACAAACAAAAAAAGGTGACTGTGTCTCTGGGTTCAGCAAGTGAGGATTCAACTGACCCCGAGATATTCAGAGAAAAATTTGCCGCAGGATGGCCTTTCTAGAGACATTTTCCTCATTGTTACTCAAACGCCTCCATGATAACGATGCCACGGCTCGTGCGCTGATCATATACCGACATCTACAGATGACTGAGGTGTGAAAGGCTGTGCAGAGGTTATGTCCAAATACAATAGCCATTTTGACAGATTTTAAAATTAACTCAAGGTGCAAATGTATGGGGTGCCGGGCAGTAACTGGGTACCTGTGCGGCGGGATAGCCTCCCATGGTGACCGTTTGTACGTCTTCAAGCATTTTTTTATGAACACTGACAGCTGTATACTTTGGGGGCTCAGGGTGAGGGTTAAGTTGTATCTTCACTGTGCACACTCCCTGCCAGAGTCGCTGATGTCTCCCGCTCTTTACTGTCCGAACCGATTCTGAGCTCTCTTCTGCATGCCGGCCATTTTATAGGAGGCCTTTGGCAGCCATTCTCAAAGTGACCATCTATGCTGTGCTCTATAAGGCACCTCTGCACACACCCTCGTTCTGTACCATGGATCTCCTGTACAACCCACCCGTTTCCATTCTTTATCCCTTCTGTTTGGCTCTAGCCTCCTCTTGGAGCTCGCCCTTCAGGACTCCTGTAGTGTCTGTGTGACAAACCCCGGATCCATCTGTGTTTTCTTCCTCCTGGTAAGCTTCTTATCTCCATACCTTGCCTCTAGGGCTTTCCTTTGGGAGTTTTGTCCCCCATCACCCACTTGTCCGTCAGCGTTTCACAGAAAAAACGTTGTTTGACTTTGTAGAGCCTTGTGCTCAACCGTGTGCATAGTCTTGACCTGTCTTTTACTGCTGCCCAGGTCTTCTGTTAGCAATTTCATGATTATCTATACTCTGTTTGGGGCATCACTTCCCCATGAAAGAATTGCAGCCGAGGTATTTCAAGAGGAAGGGGCAAGCTAGGTGCCCATGGAAACGGAAGTCAGGACCTGTTTGTGTGACTCTTCACTCTGGGTCTGTCTCTGCTTGGCAGGTCTGCGGTCTTCAAGCCATAACATAGCCTGCTGGGCAAACAGTCCTTGATGAGACACCATCAGAACTTATGTGCATTCAGGATGCTTTCTGGTTCCCCAACTTGGGCACCCTACTTCTCCAAGAGATGGCCGTTGGTGTCCAAGTCTGGCTCCCATCTGTGGCACCTTATTTGGTCTGGTCCTGCAGGAGTATGCCTAGCTCCTGATGTAACAGGAGGCTACTCCCTACCACCATCTAGAGTCTGCCCTGAGTCTTTTGCCTTTGGAGGCTCCTCTCTGCACTGCATCTGTGGGAGGTGGTTGCGCTGTCTCATAATGGAAGATTGATCCTCACCACTGCATTACTGTCCTTGCTCTGCTTTGTGTTTGTCATTCAGCTGACACACCTGGTTCCACCCCTCATTGTTTGTCAGGTCACAGGGCTTTCAGTGTCAAGTTATTTTTAAATGTGTTTAGCTGAAATGCAGTAGGATGCAGGAAAGCAAACGCGTCACACTGCACAGCCTGACAGATTTTGGCAAACAGAATGTGTTCATGAAACCAGCATGTTGACCGAGACACAGAGCCCTGCCAGCAGCTCCGGGAGGCCCCTCAGTCTCTTCCATCGGGAGCCTTTTAGATGTAAGCTGTTCCATACATTCCTGCATGATGACACGGGTACTTACGGTCAGATACTGGAGATCTCCAGAGTAACCTGAAGCCGGAGCATCCGGAAGGTATGAGTGCACTTCACACAGCAGCAGCAAGCCCACAGTTCGAGGAACTGGTTTGACAATAGACCTGATAGAAGCCAGTTAAGGAGGGGTGGGTTAAGCAGCACCACATCACGGAGCTTGAGGAAGCTGCTCACACTGCTTCCACAGAGAAGACAAAGAGCAATCAATGATAGCGATGACTTCCTCCTTTTAAAACAGCCTGGGACCCAAGCTCATGGGATGCATCAACCACACTCAGAGACAAGCTTTGTGGTTAAACATCTCTGGAAACTCCCTCAAACACAGGCCCAGAGCTGCATCTCCTAGGGAAGTTCAAATGCAGTCAGTGGAAATTAATTATCGCACAGTTTAGGAGGCTGACAAAGAAGGTGTAGTGCCCAAACAAATGTTGGAGCTTGCTCTGTCATCTAGAGCTTCCAATGCAGTGGGACAGATCACTAGCTATCAGCTTCCTAATACAGTTCAGAACACGCTATGTGTAAACTGTGCTCTTAAATTCAGAAGGTCCTGATCTTTTCCACAAAAATGGGTTCAGATTTCATCCACCCAGCCTGTGAGCAGCAAGCCATACAGACACACACTGCATTAGGTTTCATCAATGGTGTTAAAATTCAATGAAACCAAGGCCTCAGTCTGACAGTGTTCTCCTTCAGAACACCCATGGCTGCAGTACAAATCTTGATGCTCTGCCAGAGGACATGGGATGGCTTGGTTGCCAACCTATGGCAAGACTAGGAGCCAGTGGGACCTTTAAGGAGTGAGCCTAGCAGAAGTATGTTAGTGGGAGTATGCCTATGCTCAGTATGGGACCCTCCTTGTCCTGTCCCTGCCCTCACCCTGTGCTCCTTGGCCTCTGTGAAGTGAGCAATCTTCTCTATCATGCATTTCCTCTGTATCCTCAAAGTCACAGGGCCCCAACAGCAGAAGCGGAAACCTCTGGGATCGTGAGTCAAAATCAACCTTCCCTCTCAGTTGACTATCTCATTGTGTTATCACGGCGACCGGGAGATAAGGAGTGATTCAGAAGAACACAAGCCAGAGAAAGCCGTTACTGATGCTTCCAGTGACACCTATTACCAAACGACTGAGCCAGGCAGTCCAGTGAAGGCCCAAGACACTTACTAGCTGGGTCAGACAGCGTCATTCTGTTCTAACCGTGTGCTTTAAACCATGAAGTCTATTTGCACTAAGGAAAAACAAAACCAACAAGAGTCATTCACTTACTTTTCCATCTGCTTTTCCTGTAAATATTAACACAGTAAAGCACAATGTCCTGACAAGAGATTATAACTGTGTGTTCATGAGCATCCTTGGAAGACAGAGTGAGTGAACGGCCACCATGCTGAGCACCATAGAGGAACTCGGGATCTTCCTGCATCCTTTCCCTCTCCCACGTTCAGAGCCAGCACCGGTGACTGAGAACTTACTCTAGACCACACTGGCACACGAAGTCAAGAGACGGGATCTAATCTGACATAAGCCATTGTTCCCACTGTCAAGTAGAGCACAAAGCCCCAGGTCCACGGAGCTGAGAAGTTAAACATCTGTGTTAAAGACCTTGGGAAAAGACACTGGCAGATGGCACGGTGGTGCACACTCTCCTGGTCTGCATGGGGAGTTTAGGCTCACATGGGACTTAAAGCATTTTCCTGCCTAGGTCTGAATGTAGACTCTTCTCTCAACACTAATGCTACACGTTTCCAAGCCCATAAGTGATGCAGGCAGAGGCCAAGGCAATTCGAGAATTCCCTATAACTTAGACTTGTTGTATCACCAGGCTCTTGCGTGCCAGGCACTGAAGCATGAGGTGCTGCAGTTCCAAATTCTGTAATACTGAGCTCTGTGGTACCAGGTTCTGGATACAAGGCCCTACAGTAATTGGCTATGGTCTTGTCCACCTGTCTAATAGGCCCAGTCTGAAGTATCAGGCTCTTACATACAACACTCTTAGTACCAAGCACTGTGGTAACAGTGTCTGTTTTAACAGACTCTGTGGTAACAATCTGTGGTACCAGGGTCCGAAATACCAGGCTGTATATACCTGATGCTATAGTATTGGACTCTACTGTATCCTGCTTTATGGTATATGGGCATCAGACAAGAGGAGCCAGGCTCTTGTACTGGGCTTTATGATATCTGATTCTTTGGTATAGGCTTTGTGGTACAAGACTCTGCAGTGCCAGGTTCTGGGGTATCAGTTTCTATTGTATCGGGCTCTGCTATATTAATTAAGCTCTGTGGTGATAGGCTCTGGAAGTTCAAGGCTCTGAGTACCAGACTCTAGGAGTACCAGGTTCTGCAGTATTAGGATCCACAGTACCAGGTCCTGAGATGTCAGGATAGGTTTTCAAACTCTACACTACTAGGCTTCTGGGCACCAGATTCTGTATTCTATGGTACCAGTCTGTGTGGTCTAAGGTCTTGGGTATCGCAGACTGGTATTCAAGTCTTTGGATAACAGACTCTAGAGTATAATGCTTTGGGGTACCTGGTTCAGGGACACCAGACTGTGATGTACCAGGATTTGGGGTACATACCTCTGGGGTATGAGACTCGAATATCAAGCACTTCAGTGCATCTCTGTGGCACAGTACTGTGGAGTACCAGGCCCTGGGGTGCTGAGATCTGAGGGCTAAGACTGCAGAGGACAAAGCGTGATGAACTGTGTCTGCAGGGTCAGTGCTAGGAACCTCCACTTAAATTTCTGGAGACTCGTGCTCTGAGGAGTAGCAAGTTTCATCAGAATATCCCTAGAGTTTCATCCTGAAGCTGGATCCTGTTGCTATAGCTGATTATGCTTCTCTCTCTGCCATACTTGGGATGTGATCCTGACTCCTGCTTTCCGTAGAAGAGATGGTTTCCCTCTGTGGTGCTACCCATTGGCATCTATCTTGAGCATTCAGATAACCCAAACCAAAGACTAGGCAAACATCCAATCTCTCTACCCAACCCCTTCCCTCTCTAGATACCTGTCTCCCTTCTTTCTATGCAAGCTAAGACAATAGCCATTTATCTGTTGAGCCTGATTTCTAGGGGACTCTGGAGTTCTGAGGCATCTGGCTGCTGTCCCAACCTCACAAAGCTGGACCCAGCTTCCCTTCAGCACAGGACACAGTAATAGTCAGCCAGCAAAGATGGCTCTGGTTTACAATGTCATGCCAAAGAGGAGGGGCACAGGAGTGGGACGGGGCATGGTGCCAGCACTGTTGCTTCTAATTTAAATCCCCATTTCTTATTCTATTCTGAGATCCCCTCTGGATTTTAGGAATGTCAAGACGTGCCTGTAGTGCAGCCTGGAGCACAGAATGATCCCCAGGGCCGGACACAGGCAGCTCTAACCAGAACAAATCACTGCCCCGTTCGAGCCATGTCCCGGACCTTTGAACGAATGCTCAGCATGGTGAGGGTGGTTCCCAATGATGAAGGCTTTGAGGCGGCTCTGAAAGGTAGAGCCAAGTGAATCTTTTAATGAGGTTAAGCATCCAAAGGTACTAACAAGCACAACAAGAACCAAGGCTCACTCAGCATCACAGGAGCACTGAGTGACACAAGAGGTGTTTTCTCTTGGGAGAGATGGTAGCTTAGAATGCCAACTCAGTGAAGAAAGGGACCTTTCCTCCTGGAGAGAAAAGAAGGGAGGAAAGCCATGGGTCTGGCCCGGAGAAGGGATGGCTTCAACATGGCTGACCAAGAGGTTATGCGAGAGTCACCACTCTGCCCTTTGCTTACCTCTCCTCAGCTCCTGAAGCCCAGCCATGGCAGCCTGGTCTCAGGCACATGTATTCCAAAGGAATTTCCACACACAAATAGATTATTTTGCGCGGTTTTTCTAAAATTCCCCTATGAGGCTGTCCAGTGTGTTTCTGCATTCTTTCTCTCATCTTAGCTGTGGAGAGGGCGTTGCAAATTCCAGATTTCAGGGTTTCTGAGTTTAACAATCCTACCCCCCACCCTGCCCCACCCCAGGGGAAATCATCAAATCGAAGTGGAATTGGACACCAGCAATGTGTGAGTGTGTGCATGCACACACACGTGTGTGAAAATCATTTGTGTTTTCTTGGGTTGAAGGCAAACCAACATAGGCCAATTTGATTTGTGGACAAAGCTGTGGGGCTTCTGGGAGACAGCAAATCTCAAGTGTGAGCTGTCACCTCACCTCTTGGTGCAAGGAGCAAGTTACTGGTGTGTTGACCTGGTCTGTCTGGCTCTAAAGAGAACAGAGGTGGGATGTGGGAAGAACACATCCGCCCCCTCCTCCGCCAGTGTGACGCACCTCATAGAGCAAGAAGCAGACCCTTGACTAGAGATTTGCATGACAGGTGTTGAAAAGGAGGCTGAGGGAGGTTAGGTCTCCATCACTCAGAGAGTAAAGTGACTGCAGATTTGCAAAGGAGAGGTGAGGCCCTTTATGTTCAAAAGCCCCTGGCTGCTGCTTGTGTGAAGTTCCCTAAAGTTCTTTTATCTCCGCCCCCTTGGAGAAAAAATGTTCTAAGTATTCTAAGGTCTAAATGTGGCCAAGAAATCCATAAACTCCTATTCAAAACTAATGTCATTCCATTCTAAAGTTAGAAGTGGGGGAGTGAAGCCAACCTAAACAAGTGATACCCAAGATCATTAACTCCTTGCTGAGTGGTGTTAGGGTTCAGTTTGCTTTAATGATCGTTGATAAGCCAGGAGAGGGAGTGAGCATAGGATTCATCCTGCACACAGGCAATGAACCAGGTCTCGAGGAAAGGACAGCTGTCCTAGACCATGTCACAGACAAGGCTCAAGGCTGGACCTCAGAGTACGTGTCTTGATTTTGGGAACGTACAGTGCAGGATGGGGGCTGGAGAGATGGCTCAGCAGTTAAGAGCACTGATTGCTCTTCCAGAGGTCCTGAGTTCAATTCCCAGCAGCCACATGGTGACTCACAACCATCTGCAATGTGATCTGATGCCCTCTTCTGGTGTGCCTGAAGATAGCTACAGTGTACTCACATACATTAAATAAATAAATAAATAAATAAATAAATAAATAAATAAATAAAGTGCAGGATAAAGATGTTGTGCTTTGACTGGGTACATGTGCTTCGAGCATCCCTGTTGGCCAGGGAATAAAGACTGGAGTATATACAGTTTTGTCACCTACCCGATGGTGGTGATGTAATATAGAATCACTACTTTTCTATAGAGCTAGAATGCTAAGTTTGATCCTTAAATAGTTCAGGAGTGAGTTTCAGAAGCACCTAGATAGCCAACAGCTCTCTCTGTAGCTCAGAAAGTGTCACAGAAGGCAGAGTCCGGGACAGTTCAGGTACAAATCTGCAAACAGACCCTTCAGCCCAAGGTTCAAGTGACATCCTCGTGTCCAGGACCAAGTGATGGCATCTTTCTTCAATTAGCCAATAGTAGCACTGGATGTCCCACTCAATCACACGTAGTCAGCTACACGTATAACAGGACTATTAGCCAGCCATTCCAGCCTTTTTAAGTAGTGACTCAGCCTGTAGGAGCAGACAGGACAGTAATGGCCCCAGAGGGGTCTGTGAGGCTCATTCACCAATATCACTCACCACACAGACTCTCTGTTACTACAAAATATGAGCTAACTTCTGAGTAGGTCCAGGCCTAAACAGGGACCATGCTCACACAGGATCACTCCCAGGCATGGGGCCGGCTTGGTGCCCAATAGCTTTACAATTCAGATTCGCTCTGACATCTACACAAGGATCCCACAGCAACCTTGTCCCAGTCCTTGCAATAATTTCTCAGTAAAAGCCTGGGTTCAGACCAGGCAGGTTTTGCTCTGAATGCAGAAGGTGCCCACAGTGAATGAGTTGCTGTGAGGATCATGTGCCCACCACCCAGGACCCCAGAGTGCTGAGATGTTTTTATGGACTCTTGGGGAAAAAACCCAAGAGTCAAGGAGCAAAGCAGCCTCGCTAAGTGTGCCAGGCACGCAGAGCCAAAGCCACCACCCCTGTGAGACCCAGGTAGGTGAATGAACTTCTCTAGCTCCATGTTCTTAATCAAGGTCTCCTTTGCTGCATGGCTGTCCCAGGGAGGCACGAGCCCAGGACAACTGTCTACAGACAGAAAATCCAGACCCGTAGGCCTGACCATGTGACAGCATGTACACGCACACGCACACGCACACGCACACGCACACGCACACGCACACACCTGTGTTTTTACTATAGAAACTGATGGCCCAGAGTCAACTTAATGATGGGGCAGGTCCACCATGCTTTTCACTCTGAGTACAGACCTCAATATATTGCCAGACCTTTAACATTTTGCCATAATGGCCTTTTAAGATGATTTTTGTCCAACTTCAGGTTAACATGACTGTCCTCACATGTTTTGGGCAGGCAATTCTAGGTTGTGAGGGCCAGTGGGTAAGGCATAGAAGGCAATTTGGACCCCAGTGGCTCTTTACCTCAAGATGGGAGAACTGAGTTGTAACCCCCATAAGTACAGCACTGTTTGTCTGTGTAGGTACAGGTGTGTGCATTTCACATGTCTGTTCCCTTATGCGTGTGTAAACACCAATCTCTACGTATCCACGTATGTGCAATGGTGTACATGCACACATGAATATGGTGTTGCACATGTTCATATATGGGTTCTGTCCATACATGTCAGGCATGGAGCCTGGCCACTCATTTCTCCATCCCATGCCAAGTCATGAACTGTGTCAGTTCATGAGAATCGCCAACTTCAGGGACTGCAGCCATGCTCGTAGGAAGCTCCTTCCGCCTCCTGGACCTCGTTAGCGTAAGTAGGACGTTAGTGGGACTTCTTAGGATGTGCTTATGTCTCCAGAGACTCCAACAGAATGTGGACTCCATCTAAATGAGATGCCCAGTTGACTGTTGGTGACAGACAGCCAGCCAAGGAGGGTGCACTGATGGGAAAAAAAAGATTCTTCTTAAAGAAGAAAAATATCCCTAAAATATTTATGGATGAGCTCTGCAAATTGCTTTATAATCTATCGATGAAAGTGCCCCTCAAACATCTGCCATAAAATGAATACCCGCCTAAAACCATAATCAATTTTCTTCCCATTTATTTCATCAATTGTCCAAGTTGGCATGAATTACAGACTCTTCCTGCCTCTCGCATTACCATGGGATTCAATTACGACCTGATTGCCTGTACTCTGTATAACTGGAGAAGCTGCCTAGACAAATGTATTGACTAATTTTTTTTAACTATTTGGTGCCACAGGTTTCCTTAGCAAAGTGGGCATGTCTTACAGACAAAAGCATGGAGGTCATCCTGAACACAGAGACAGCAGGCCATGCATGCCCTGGCTGTGAGCATTCCTGTCAAACTGTACTCCAGTATTCAAATGCAAACCACAGGATACCTGCCCGTGCTCTCCTGCAAAGGACAGAACCCACCTCAGTCCTAACTAAGCAGGACACAAGGCAGCCACTGAAACATGACACTGCGCTCAGAAATAAGCTACATACCCCAGCCTTTAAGGGGGTGGCTCTCTTCTGTCCAGCTGGACATGGTGTCTGTCACCAAAGCTGCCATAGGCAGCCATACTCCTTGACATCAGCCAGCAAAAGCAATAGCTACTTCTTTCTTCTTCCACCCCAGTGCTGCCAGAAACCTCTGAATGTGGGTACATGGGTACTCAGAGTGGGTGCTGGCCTCCAGTCTGAGGGAAACACAGCAGAGGTGGAATCTGACCACCTCTCCCATCCACCCCTGCACCTCATGGGAGACCTGCAGACAGTCGAAGATGCACAGCACCAGATCACCTAGAGGCCACCAACCACAACACTACTAGTGTACTTTGTTATCACCTGGGGGACACTGACACACTCAACATGCTCTTGATCGGCCTGAGGATCTGACCCAGGATCCTCACTGCACAGAGCTCTTCCTCACTAGTCCTTGGCCATAGTGTGTCTGTCTTCCCTTGCCTTCCTTGCCTTGCTTTGTAACCCAGGCTGGCCTCAGATGCAGAATGTGTTCCTGCCTCAGTCTCCTGACGGCTGGCTTCTTAGTATGCACTGCAGTTCCTGACTCAACCATGTTCCCTTATAACCACATATTAACAGAATTAATGGGATGAAGCCTGAGAGTTTTCAGTCTCTCTAAGAGCAGAGCCTACAGAAAACGAGCCACTTCCAGCTAAGCCCCCTCTCCTAGTGTTCCTAGCACCTCTACACCACGACCCTGGAGCTCTAGCATCAGACGCTGAACCCTGGGAGCCACGTCTCAATGACTTCCAAATCACAGTGGTAAGGGGATGAGGGAGAGTGTGTGTGTGTTCAGCTGACAACACATATTCTCTCTCCATGTCGCCAGATAAAGGTGACATGTCCATTACAATTCTTTTTTCCTTTTCAGCCTTTGTACAAGCCCCCAAATTCATCAATGTTAAAATTTAACACAAATTAAGACATCTGGGCCAGACACGCTTAGGTAAGCAAGCCCATACTAAGAGCCTGGACTTTTAATTCTCTCCATCCCCCTGTTCCATCTCTCAGGATCTCTCCCAGTGCCAGCCAGAACTCAGAAGCATAGAACCACCTGTACTGCCACTGGACAAATCCAGACTTGTGCTTGCTCTGGGGCCTTGGAGAGGTGTGGTTACTGGGTCTTATTAAAGGCTGAGGACAGAGTGTGCTCACTGTGACAGGTCAAGGAGAAACACACACAAAGAAATCCACAGTGCAGGATTCACCCTTCCAGAGTCCATGCCCACCCAGAGGCAGCCACACTGGCTCCTTCCAGGCAGCCTCCCTGCGCTCTACACAGAAGGAGTAGACATACCAGTCTCCCACAGGTCCTGTTCTGAGACTGGCTTTTTCACCTAAGTTAGCCCTGGACACTTCTGGGTGTAGACGTGTGATTCGGCCTAACTTTCCACTTCGGTATGGCATGACACGCAAGTGAGTTGAGCATTCTACATGAGGACAGTCACTCCTGTGTCCCCGTTGGCCACCAAAACCCATTAGCTACATCCTTAACATCATGTCTGCTGTTAAACAGGAGTTCCTGAAAGGACGGATGCAAATTAAGTCTGTGCACAGTCTCACCTTCATAAGTTCCCTCTGGTTGCTTGTCCATGACTGTTTTTGCAGTCCTGTTGCCACTATGGACAAAACCTCTTTATCAAACCTTCATCTGTCTTTCAGTAGACACTTTGACCCAATTAAAATGTTTCCTTGGATGAATACTCACATGAAAATAAAATCAAATACTTACCTGGCAGGGGAGATACCATGATCACGAAGGTGGTTTTCCCAGGGCGAGGCTTATCCATTGCTCTCTGGATGTGCTGACCCCTGCGATTTCCCCAAATGCGGGAAACTCGACTGCATAATTTGTGGTAGTGGGGGACTGCGTTCGCGCTCTCCCCTGGGAAAAACAAAAGAAAAGAAAATCAAGTTGTAACAGGAGTTTTACTAAGTAGATGTTAAGTGCCCTAGTCACCAGACAAGGCACACAAGGGGTGAGGTATCCCTGGTGTCACCATAGCGACCATGCTGTTGTCAGTGATGACCCACACCATCCTTCTGTGAATCTCAAAAGCACACAGTAAAACTGTCTGGATTAAGATTTTACTGGTTAGTGTTTCCTGTGGTATGCCGGCTAAATTTATGTCACCTTGACACAGGTTAGGGTCATTAGAGAGGAAGAAGCCTCACTGAAAACACGTCTCCATAGGATCCAGCTTTAAACAAGCCTCTAGGGCATTTCTTCAATTAGTGACTGATGGAGAAAGGCCTAGCCCACTGTGGGTGGGGCCATCCCTGGGCTGGTGGCCTTGGTTCTGTAAGAAAGCAGGCTGTGCAAGCCACGGAGAGCAAATGAATAATCAGGACAACTCCATGGCCTCTGCATCAGCTCTTGCCTCCAGGTTCCTGGCCTGTTTGAGTTCCTGTCCTGACTTCCTTTGCTGATGAACAGCGATATGGAAGTGTAAGCCTTTCCACACCAACTTTCTTTGGTCATGGTGTTCCACCACAGCAATAGTAACCCTAACAAGGACAACTAGTGTACACTGATTGTACAAAGTAATGAGTTTTGTTATGCAAGTAAAACATCTGTACCTGTTATCTCTAACATTAACACTTTTCTATGTCAATCTGTTTTCTATGTTACCTATCCCTAGCTACCTGACCTGCATTATGACTCCCTGGTGTATTCATTTTAATTACAGTGGTGTTATATATTAAGTGTTACTATTAGCTAGTGCAGACATCACAGCCATAAAGTTAAGTTTAAAGTTTCCTTGGCAATTATTATATATTCTTTGGGGGTGCTTTTTTGTGAAATTTAAGATAACATCCCAATTCAAATAAAGCATATTTGATTATATTGATTATATAAGGTTGGTTAATAGTCTATGCTGAACTACATGAACAAATGATGCATACTGTAAAATTTAGTTACAAGGTATTTGTATATACACACACACACACTCATACACATTTAATTTCTAATATTTAATACTCCTTTCCACACACCTAAGTATCTCTTTATTCAGAAATCAATTTATACCCTACACAAAGGTTCGCTTTAGGTAAGTTTTACAGTTTTTTGAAAACTAATTTTGCGTAGGGACTTTTGTCCTGACAGCTACTTTACCTAAGCCCCATGAAACATCTAGACACTACTTAAAAAGTAAACATGACATTCTTTTGTATGCATATTTCTCTAGATAAGATACTTAGAAATACTTTTTTTAAAGACAGGTCTCAATATGTAGCCCTGGATGGCCTGGAACTGGCTGTGTAGACCATGCTGGCCTTGAACTCACAGAGATCCAGCTACCTCTGCCTCTCAAGTTCTGAGAATACAGGTATGCACACACCAGGCCTAGACCAAAATAATATATTTTGAAAACCAATAAGCAAATGAACAGTAGCTCAGTGTCACAGGAGAATATAAGCAAGAAACACAGTGAAGCACCCCCACCCCCACCAGGCTTTCCCTACTCCAAGGAGACAGGCAGTAACAAGTGTCGCCAGGGGTGCAGAGCCACAGGGACCTTTGAGTATGACTTCAAAGGATGTAAAAAAAAATGTGTAGCCAACTTGGAAAATGACAAGACCGTTCTCCAACGAGTTAAAAGTTCACTTCCAACTAAGAGTCCCCACTAATAGACATATTCAGGAAATGCAAAGGCTCACAACCACAGGGATCCTTGTTGACAGACATCCCGAGCGGAGAAGAATTAGTTGTCATCACTACAGTTGCTACAATTATTTAACATGGCTCAAAAGTAAACACGATCAAAGTTTACACCAACTTGCAGTGGTGTATTCCCACGGGATGTATGCAGCCTGTGCACATCTGCTCGTACACTCTAATACTTAGAAACGAGAAGAAACTCAGAGCTGTGTACCGAGGAGCCAGAGAGCGCTGCGCCCCAACAACCCCACCCCTGAGGCCACACATGGACCAGCAATACCTGACCTGTCTATTATCAACTTCTCAGAATAATCCTTGGGGCCCGGAACCACACTAGTGACTATGGAGGACTGGGACTGGGAGGGAGAGAGAATGAAAGAGAAAGAGAGCACAGCTTCTTCAGGGGGATGAAAATGTTCAGAGGGGAACGGTGGTTGCACAAACCTTTGAACATACCAGAAACTACAGACTTGTACACTGTAAATGGGCGGG
Organism: Grammomys surdaster; assembly: GCF_004785775.1. Taxonomy (NCBI): domain Eukaryota; kingdom Metazoa; phylum Chordata; class Mammalia; order Rodentia; family Muridae; genus Grammomys; species Grammomys surdaster. Next base: position 1,832,419 of record NW_021604656.1, read on the forward strand.
TTGTGTGCTGTCTATGTTGGTGAGGTCATGCCATCGATGGGGCAAAGGATCACAACAAATTGCAGTTTCGGGGCTCAGCGGTGCTATTGGAACCCCAGCGGACAGGGTTGAGGTGAGAGACATTGCTTACTGCGTGAAGGGAGGAAGTGAGCAACAAAGAGGTGGGAGACAAGAAGGAAGAGGAGGAGGATACAGAAAAAGAAGAGGAGGAGGAAGAGGGAGAGGAGAAAGAGGAGGAGGAGAAAGAGGAGGAGGGGGAGGAGGAGGAGGCGGGGCCCCACAATCTCCTCCCCTTCACAGACACTCCATTGGTGGCCAAAGGAGACTTCCGCTGGGCCCTACTTTCTAAAGATTCTGGCGCCTCCAAACAGTACAACTCCAGAGACCAAACCTTTACTCATGGGTCTCTGTGGGACATCTGAATCGAAACTGCAGCGTTAGAGTCTCATTTCTACCAACCAGCCCTTCCTCTTCGGCAGCACTTATGAATCTGTTCGGATTGTCTGAGCCATGTGGCTAGCTGGCTGCTTCTAGGCAGAAGGCGGTCTTCCCCAGTGCTCCATCCCACTGCCTGCTGACAGCCGATGGCAGCAGCCATTCCATCAACACCGACACAGGCAGGGACTGTCACAGTGAACAAAGTCTCTTTAGCAATGCTGTGGCTTTACAGTGTGACAACAAAAGCACCTATTAACTCAAGCAACTCAAACGTTGACAATGCGGTGTTCTTGGTGGTATATCCTGACTTAACAGAAAAATCCTTGCTACTTGACAATGTTTTAGACCAGAAATTCTGCACTGGAAAACACACATGGGATGAAAGTTCAGTTCTTGGCACAAACCACCAGAGGATGGTCAGATCTACAGAGTATGTAGGGAGGAAGGTCGCTAGAACCATGGTTCTCAACCTTTGGGTCGCGACACCTTTGGGAGTTTGACTATATCTATTACAGGCAGCCCAAGCCATTCCCACAATCCCTCGGGCCCAATGACCCCCACAACTTGTCTTAGCACAAGTAGAACCAAAGGATGGGACAAATTCTGGGCTGAGTCTGATTGAGAAAGGAACAGGTTAGGGTTCCTAGGAATTGAGGGCAGGTGGGGAGGGCAGCTACTTTATTGGAGACCTATTTGTTATTCTTTCTCCCATTGAAATTCTGTATCCTATGTCCTAAAAATGTACCCTCCTATAACCGACCCTGAGAGCCAGGGACAGACCCCCTCTTATCCTGGAGAACAGTTCTTCTACTCTCAGCCCAGCCACGGAATCAGTGCAAGGAGAAAAGGCATCTTGGGTCAGATTTCATCTTTTATTAATATTAATATTAACATTAATATTAATATTAATATTAATATTGTGGAAACTTGTGGTTTCCTTAGAAAGTTAGTTATGTCCAATGATGTTTTGCTGAAGCAGACACAGGCGAAAGGATGTTTTGCTGCAGCAAATATTTGAAAGGATGTGCGATGAAGGAGTCTTCGCTAACAACACACACATGTAGTGGTTCGTCTTACATGTCATTGCTGAGATGCCGCAGACTCGGGCAGACTGACAGACTGATATAAGCTGACACAGATTCATATGGAGTTTTGCTAAGACAGATTCAACCCATGGGAGGACGCGTGATCTTTAGAGGGAATATAAGTGGGACTCAATAGACAGTGATGGAGGAAGTGGCTTGCATAGCTAGCTTTATAACGCTTCTTGGTCCCTTGAGTCTTCGTCTTCACTGATCTTCATTGAGAGAGGCACAGCAGAGAACTTCTCCTGGCATCCCTCCTGGTCTTGGTCGCTCCTGCTAACTCATACCGATTTGCCTGAGCTCTGGCTGTTTCTTCTAGGTTGTGCCACCACTGTTTGCGATCCCACCACTACTGAACTGGACTGCTGGTATAGTCATGAAGTGTTTGCAAGTGGATTGAACTGCCGCTGCTGATGCCTGTGAACTGAACTCCTGATTTCTTGACAAATGTAGATTGTATTTGCTCCAAAGAACATGTCTAAACAGGTCCACTTCCCCCATATCCTAATAACCTTTCTTTTCCACTATCTCTGGTGTGTAGTGGGATAAAAGGGAAGCTAAAACATTTAAGAAATATTATTAAAAGTAGGTTTTGAAAAAAATTGAAGCCTACAAATAATAGTAATACAATAATTAATAATAATAAACAGAAAAAGACAGAGGTGTGCTTGCTCTCTGAGCTGCAAGGTTCCTTTCTATCATCCACTCACAGAGCCTTAAAGGGCAGTAAGCTCACAGAGTAATCAACCCCAACACCGCCATATAGGAATGAAACAAGCAAGCTGAGAACACATTTAAGAAACCGTCCGACAAGGTACAGAATCTCTCATCAGGCGAGAGGTGAATCATTCGGGATAAGAAGACCAACAGGAATCATGGATGTCTCCTATTACACCAGATGTTCTATTGAGGTGAAGGTCTTCCACCAGCTCAGACAGATGGCGACCTCATAACCACTCCAAGGCTGTGTGTGGCATCTCAATACGCATTAGAATATACCTACCTGATCCTTCCTTCTTTCCTTCCTTCCTTCCCCCTTCCCTTCATTCCTCCCTCCATCTCCTCCTCGTTCCCTTTCTTCTTCCTCCCTCTTTCTTCTCCTCCCTTCCTCCTTCCTCTATCCTTCCCTGTCATTTCTTTTATCTCTCTCCCTTATTTCTTTCCCTTCCCCCCTTCCAAGTTCATCCTGGGTTCACCCAGAAAAAGCAAGTGAACCCCCTTAATGGAAAAACACAAAACAGTTTGGAACCTGCTTTCAGGTAAGACATCTCAAAGTACAGGCCTCTGGTGGTGATATCACTTCTGGGTTGGAGGGGTGAAGAGACAGGAAAGAGAGGGAGGGGGAAAGATGGGGAGAGAAGAGAGGGGAAGGAGCAAAGGAAGGGAGGGGGAGATGAAGAGAAAGGAAGAGAGGACGGGGAGAGAGACACAGAGACAGAGAGACCCCTAAACCGGAAGTAGATGCAAATAAGGGACACCGTTCATCCAATGTCCTTTCCTGGCTTCACTCTGATTCTAAATTCCACACAGAGCAGCATTCAGTGTCTGCGCAGAGCAGGCTGACTTCAAAGACTGATGGAGTGGAAATGTAAAGAAGCAGCAGAATTCTTCTTCCAGTTTGTTTCCTGGAAAAGCAGGATACAGAGTACAGGGAAGACCCTGATTGGTTGCTGTCCATGATGTCAGACTTGGGATCCAGCCAATCAGAAGTAAGAATCTTTAGTACAAACCTATTGGCTGTGATGTTTATTGATAGAAGATTCTGGACCCTCTGGGGACAGAGGACCTTGCAGGGAGGCTGGACCAGCAGAGAGCTGAGTCTACTGTTTTTCATCTGAACTCATAGATGGGCTAGAGTTCCCCCAAAGACAGCTGATGTGGCACAAAATGGGACAACAGAGGCCCTTCCCTTTGTTTGAACCCCCTCAACCACAAAGCTATCCCCTGGAGAGACCCCTTAACCTGGTCGTCAAACAGAAACACAATGTAATACATCTGGGACTGAGGAGATGGCTCAGTGGTGGAGTGCTTGCCCCACACGCCTAGAGACCTGAGTCATAGCCACATAAAGAGCCACGGGAGGTGGCAGAAGCTTGTGATGCCAACACTAGGGAGGTGGAGGCAGTAGAATACCTGGTTCTTGCTGGCGAGCCAAGCAAGCCTAACCTGGTAGCTCGTAGCTCCTACTTTAGTAAGAGACCCTGCCTTAAAAATTAGGGTAACGGGCTATAAGACCTCTAATAACAGTCTCTAGTTGCCACATACATGATACACATGTACACAAAGGCCATCTGACCCCCCAAGATGCCAGGCCATCGTGGCTGTATATCCTGATAGTAACTGCCATGGATTTCTGACTCGTGTGTGCAAATTCAAAACAATGAGTAAGAGGAGACAGGCAGAGAACAGCACCCAGCCAAGTCCTCACAGCCGGGCATAGCGTGCACAGGCCCTAGGTTACATTCCCAGCTCCCACAGAAAAAGAAAATACCAAGCTGGTGTGTTGGTGTTTGAGGAGCTTCCAGTCAGTAGACATGCCTCAGGCCTGTTAACATCACCTCAAAGGTGCCTTCTGTCCCTCTGTAGAAATGGGAAAATGGAGTGCAGTAGACAACCAGGCAAAAACCATCATCTCTAAGCACAGCGTCATCACGAGCCTGTGATCTTCAGGGCAGCACTTCTGCCCCTCCAAAATATGCTAGTTTCAGATAAGGCTCATTTTGAGCTGGAGCCAACAGAAACAAATGCAGAACGGTCCTCTGCCCTCTGGCATGTGGAAAGGAAAGTTATAAATGTCCCTTTGTGGAGGTAACATTGTCTTCAAGAAGACAACACTGCAGGCTTCACTGTGCACAGACAGACCTTGCTCCATGAACTTGGCTTTCCAGTAGTTTCTCTCTTACACTTTCTTTACAGTTCAATTCCCCTTGTGGCCCAACCCCCTTCCCTTCCCCTCCTCACTTCCCAGCACATTTTTGATTCTGTTAAAATGGCACAGAAGGCCTGGGACCAAAACTACTTCTTTGGGGTTTGGCTCCTCCTCCTCTTCCTCCTCCTCCTCCTCTTCCTCCTCCTCCTCTCCCTCCTCCCCCTCCTCCTTAACCTCTTCCTCCTCCTCCTCATGTGTTGTCTCACAACAAATCAAAACATTCATATATTCTTTACATTAATAAACAAAATTTGTCTAAATTTTCTCTGGTTGGTCTTTTGTCAGTGTGTTTTAGAGGGCCACAGTCAGCAACTAGGAGGGAGGGGAAACAAATTCCTGTCTCTATTTCCCAGATACTATGTCTGGACCGAGTCTGTGACTTGCTTGCTTGCTTGCTTGCTTGCTTGCTTGCTTGCTTGCTTGCCAGATAGAGTCTTCTGTAGCCCAGGTTGGCCTTGAACTTGTCATGTACCAAAGAATGACATTGAACTTCTAACCCTCTTGTATCCACCTCCCAATTGCTGGAATAACAGGCATACACCACCACATGCCTTGCAGGGAATGGACTCTGGGCTTCATGTATTGCCGGGCAAGTATTCTGCCCACTAAGCTACATCACAGACCTCTGTGGCCCACTCTAACCTGAACTCTGACAAGTGATCTGGGCCTGGCCTGGGTGTCTGTGTGTGTGTGGAGGGCGGTGACTGTTCTTAGCCTGAGCCAGCCTGGAAGATGGGGGAGGCACATTATGGTCCTCAGCTGTGTCCAGCCCACTACCTGTTTTTGTAAATACAGTTTTCTTACAACATAACCACACCTCATGCTCAGTGGCTACCTCCAGGTGTCGAGGATGGAGTTGGAAGCCTGTGGTAGAGACCAAATGGTTTGGGAAGCTTGAAATCTTTGGCCTTTATAGAAACTTGATACTTTCTTATTTTAAAAGTCCATCTACCTCTGAGATAGGCCCTGACAGCTGCAAGGACACCTCACTCCTGGGACAGGTGCTTCAGGGAGGCCTGTTGCCATTTAACCTGTCAATGAGCCTTGGAACTCCAGTAGAGCACCCTGCTGGCCTAGGTCACACACAGAACTGGAACAGTGAAATATGGCAGCCTTAAGCCTCTATACTCCAAAACAACTTATAAGGCAGAGACCTACTCCCCAGCACACACACACACACACACACACACACACACATTCTTGGCATCCATGATGCCAGGGGTTTCTAACTGTAGCTCAGCTGTTTTCTGACACTGTCAGGATACACTGAAGCACACAACTTAGTTTTTCCAGAGAAATCCTGTCAGTCATAGTGAAACTGCTGTCAACCACAGACTTCTGTTTCCTTCACTTTGACTGTCCCCTTCCTCTCTGCAGCACTGTGACCACACTGTGCTCTGTGGGTTTGGCCCTTTTAGTGACTCTTACCACTAAAACATATGAGGATGCTATGATCCCCCGGGGTGGGAACTTCTCGGCCTCTGTGAAGCCGAGAGACCACCTGAGTGTTCCTTCAGATCTGCAGCAGTGCCTGGCTCTGGATTCCTAGGGTATTTTTAAGGAAAGGTGCCTCATGAAAATCTCTCTATGTTCTAACTGTGTGGAGCACTGTGAATCAAGGTTGATGGCTTGGTGGTTTCCTCATTGGGACAGTAGTGTATCGCTCCAAGTTACGGAATCCGAGAAGGGACTAAGTCAAGGAGCTACAACAGTCCATGTCAGGAAGGGTTAGGTTAGAGTTAGTCAGGTCACTCCCTGACTCCGTGATGTTCTTTCCCACTGTGTCCCCACCCCAACCACCACCCCAGTGCTGGGGAGAGGGTTGGCTTTCTGAAGTCTCTTTCATAAGAAGACAAATCCCACTCACTAGGTGCCACCATATGACCTCTCAAAGGCTCTGCTTCCTTTTATAAACTGTATTGATTGATTTCTTTTTATGCACCTGAATGCCAGAGGAAGGCATCAGACGCAATCATAGATGGTTGTGAGCCACCATGTGGTTTCTGAGAATTGAACCTAGGACCTCTGGAATGGCAGCCAGTGCTCTTAACCACTGAGCCGTGTCTCCAGTGGCAAGGCTCTGCTTCCTAACACCAGGGTTAAGATCTCAGCATACATGTGCTTGGGAGATGACTCAGCAGGTGAAGGGCTGGCTCCCCAAGCCTGAGTATCTGAGTTCGGATCCTCAGTGCCGTTGTAAAAAGCCAGGCGGGGCAGCATAGGTCTGTAATCTCAGCACTGGAGAGTCAAAAGCAGATAGACCCCTGGGGCTCAGTGCCAGATAGTCTGGCCAAATGAATGAGCTTCAGTTTCAGTGAGAAGCATAGCCACTTGATGAACACAGATGCCTACTACACATAAGCATGTTAATTTATGAGAGACACATTCAGCCCAGAGTGGGAGGTTTCAGAGAACCCGGAAATGTTGCCACGTGTACTGGTTTGAAGACTGTACACCGTGAAGATAAGCTGAGACAGGCCCTGGCTGAAAGTCCAAACCAGGAAACCGGACCTACACAACTTGCTCAGAATCTCTGAGTAGGAGCGAAGTCTCCCGTCCTCTTGTCAGAATGTAGGAATAACCTACAGTGTCTCAGCCATTATCTTCTCCCTCAAAGGAAGTCCAACTTTCAGCGGTGATATGGGAAGCACCCTGAATTCTTGTGTACATGAGGTTGTCTCCAAAGAGTGAACTAGAAGACAAAATATAGTTCTAGACAGGATATGCCAGGCAGGACAGGGCTATACCCTTGAAGTGTGCCCACCCGCATTGAACTGTATACTAAGCCATATGCCGTTCCAGAAGTTTCCATGCTACACTGAGTATAAAAACATCCCATGAGTGATGGGGTGACTGTGCCATGGTCAAAAAAATCAGCCTTTTTTTTCAGACTGGATGCTGACCCCTATGTCCTGGAGATGTTCATCAGATCACCAAAGACTATGTCAGAATTACTCAGTTCTGCTCTACTCATGGCCACCCCTGTGAGGTCACATTTCTTCTATCTTCCAAGAGCCCTGGCCTTACTCTTCCATCTACTCCTGGCTGCATGTCTCTGTGACCCTCCAGCAGGCTTCTCTCCACACTGTGTCTCCTTCCTCAATCTTCTGTTGCCCCAAGAACATGGGCATAGCACAGTGCCATGGAGGATAAAGAGAACTGAGTGCTTATATCACCAAGGGGTTCTCAACCTGTGAGTCGTGACCCCTTTGGGGCTCGAAGGACCCTTCACTGGAGTTGTTTAAGACTGCGGGAAAATACAAATATTTACATTATGATTCTTAAAAGTAGCAAAATTACAATTATGAAGTAGCAGCAAAAATAACTTCATGGGTCACATCTTGAAGAACTGTATTAAAGGATCTTAACATTAGGAAGGTTGAGAACCACTGCCTTGCGTTGTATGTACCTTGGGAAGGATACTGTATATACACTGGGCAAGCGTCAGACGAAGAGGCCTAACATTGACTCTACCATAGACAGAAACAGAGCCTCTACGAAGGAAGTCAATAAGGAAAGTGATAAGAAATTTAGAAGCACATGTCTGTAAATTGTCCAAGCAAAGGCCCTCACAGAGAACACTTTACACAAGAACTTGTTAAATAAAGGGTGCTTCTTGTGGGTCTGACAATTCCTTCTCAACAAGCCCTCTTCCTGTTAACATCGGGGTCTCATCTTCCTTAGCACTGGTCCAACTCCGAGTGTTCTTTCCTGGCCTGGCCACAGAGCAAGCCTGAGTCAGAATACTCGTCACACCTTCCAGAAACTTCTCAGAATTTCAGAGAACATAGAAAAAAGTGTTCCCCTCCTATATCTAACAACAGAGTAGGAGCTGTGCAGATCCCCAGAAAGTGAGTTCCTGGCTGACTTTGGTTCAGCCAGGACACATAGGGCTCACTCAAGTGAAGATCCCCTGTGTAGAGATAAAGGTTCTTGTCCCACTGTACTGTGACACACCCCCTAGGGATCCCTAGCAGTACCCATATCTGAGATGATTCAGTGGAAAACAATTTCCTGTCGTGCCAGCACAAGGACCTAAGTTCAAAACCCCAGAACCTGTGCAAAACTCAGGACATGGCTGCACATATCTCTAATCTCAGCACTGGGGGAACTGGAAAAACAGATCCCCAGCCCTTACTGGGTATCAGTGGGATCAGTGAACTTCAGGTCCAGTGAGAGCACCTACCTCAATAAATACATAAAGATGGGAAGTCACCCCAGAACGTCATCCAACACCAGCCTCAGGCCTCCACACACACATGTCCATGTGCTTCTGCATGCACATAGCCACACTAGCAAGCACGCACCACACACTACACACGACAACAATGCACGCACGCAGTCTCTACACCCTCCTCACCCAGAGCAAAGTGTACCTGAGCCGAAGGTAACTGTCAAATGTGACAATGAGAGAGCAAACCACTTAAGTTCAGCCTCCATTTTAGAGAACTTAAACTCGGGTAAACTAACAGGTTGATACCTAACATTAGTTTCCAAGTTACCCCCTAACAAAACCTGAGCCCAGCTCCAGTTTCTAGGCTAACCCCAACAGACCAGCATCTCCAGGTTAATTTCCCCCAACAATCCACTGTTTCCAGGTTAATTCCCAACAAGCCCACCCCCTGCCTAACGACCACCAATACAGTGAGAAACAGAAGTTAAGTTTATGGTTTGACTCCCAACACCAGCCAAGTATGCTAAAGGCCATAGTAGCTCTCCAATTAGATACTTACCAGGCTACAAACACTCACCCTCCCCACACCCGCTTGTTGCTTTCCATAAATCCTTACATATTCGGGGCTCCTCTCCACCAAAACTAACCTGTGCGTTGGCAGTGGGCTGAGAGACACGAGCTAGCGCCAATAAAGACCCTGTTGTGATTTGCATCAGATTGGCCCCTGTTGGTTTTGGGGGGGTCCACTAACACGTCCCTGGCACTACAACATGTGGATGAATTGTTTGGGGATCTTGTTGAAATGTGGAGACTGATTCAGGAAGCCTGGGACAGGTGGTGTTCTGAATTTCTGGAGATATCCTGTGATGCTGACCGGTAGCAAACAGCCTGGCTTCACGGATGAGTCTTCCAAGATCTGGGTCATCTCTGGCCCTGAATGAAAAGAATGAATGGGAGGGAGGGACAG
>NW_021604656.1:1842411-1850443 GCF_004785775.1 Grammomys surdaster
TTCCTTACACGACATGAAAAACTACACAATGCACTAAATATCAAGCCTAAAGCCACCCTCAGCAGCCTAGAACAAAGCCAGATGATGCTCTCTTCCCCTGTAGCTATGGTTGCCCTTCCTTGTAGTTACGGGGTGGTCCTACCACAGTGATAAAAGGTGGGTGCTGAAACGCCTCCTCCACAGCAGGACACCCACCACGAGGATCTGCTTACTTGTTGCCGTTTCAAGGCCACAGGGTAGTTAAGAGGGAGAAGCTCCCAAGGCTCTGCCGTCCCTGAGACTCTGAAGGCACTGAGTGGGTACTGGGGAGTGAGAGGCATTCTCTTCAGTGGTATAGTGTGTGTTTAATGTTTTTGTTGTGGTTGTTGTTGTTGCTGCTGCTGCTTCTGTTTAAACTCTAAAGGTACACTCTGAATCTTCAGAGAGACTTAAAGCACGCTACCGGCCACAGGCCATACTCCAAGTCAGAAGGTAGGACAGGATTTACCTGGATTCTCGAAGGGCCTGGGAAATGGAGAGCTCAGCTTGGTGTAGAGCTCAGTGAGAGAAACCCCTGCCAGGCAGGCTTGTGGGTCACGGTCTCAGCGCTGCAACAAATGCCTAACAAAAGCAACTTAGGAAAGAAAGGGTTGCCCTGGCTCTCAGTGGCACAGTGAAGTCCCTTCAGGCAGAAGTACGGAGGTAAAAGCCTGAGGTAGCTAGTCACAGTGTGTTCACAGTCAAGACAGACAGACTGACACAAGCTGGCACTCAGCTTACTCCTTCCTCTTTATTTCATCCAGGACCCCAGCCTATTCAACAGCATCCCTCACATTTAGGCTGAGCCTCCCCACATCTGTTAACCTAATCTAAGTAACAGGCGATTCTAAATCCCATCAGCTTGACAATGATAACCATCACACCATGCAAACAGGAGAACTGAGTTTGACCTCCAGAACCAATGCTTAAAAAAAGGAAAGAAGCCAGGCACAGTCAGTCCCCTGTTTTAGTGCCAGCACTGGGACATCAGCCTGGGAGCAACAGCAAGTATCCCAAAAAAAAAAAAAAAAAAGTGAAACCAGGTGTGATGGCTTGTATATGCTTGGCCCAGGGAGTGACACTATTAGGAGGTGTGGCCTTGTTGGAGTAGGTGTGTCACTGTGGGCATAGGCTTAAGACCCTCATCCTAGCTGCCTGGAGGTCAGTATTCTGCTAGCAGCCTTCAGATGAAGATGTAGAACTCTCAGCTCCTCCTGCACCATGCCTGCCTGGATGCTGCCATGCTCCCACCTTGATGATAATGGACTGAACCTCTGAACCTGTAAACCAGCCCCAATTAAATGTTGTCCTTATAAGAGTTGCCTTGGTCACAGTGTCTGCTCACAGCAGTAAAACCATAACTAAGAGACCAGGATAGCGGTGCATCCTTTTCATCTCAGCCCTGGGAAGACAGAGGCAGATAACATCTCTGTGAAATGAAGGCCAGGGTAGTCTACCTAGTGAAATCCTATTTCAAAATAAACAGATACATGAATGGCTGCCCTGAAAAACATTCTCTGGCCTCGACATGCGCCTGCACCCATGTGTACCCACTTCCATGCACACAAGTTACATGTCTGTGCATGCGTGTATGCACGCAAGCACACACACGCACATGCACAAGCTTACTCAGAACCAACAAATAAAGTTAAAAAAAAAGATTGAGGACCCAGTGAAGTGGCTCCGGGGGCACAGGAGCTTACTGCCATGCCTGATGACCTGAGTTTATCCCTGGTACCCACATGGTTCTCTGCCCTCCACACCCATACCACGGCACACAAACGTGAGAGTGCGTTAGCACAGGGACACATAATGAGGTTTTTTTGAAAATTAAATACGGCTCATTTTTCTAGGAAATAGCAATAAAAAATGGGGAGGAACGATTTATGGCTGAGATTGTGTTTTCAAAGCTGTGTATTCAACCCTTAGGACTCCATAACAAATAATAAACGTCTTTTCCACATAACAGCCTGTACCGCTTCAGCAACGCCCATGAATTATCTCACGGTTCTGTGGGTCAGAAGTCCAAGTGGGTCAATCAGCTTCTCTGCCCAGAGTCTCACGAGGACAAAGTCAAGTGCTTATATTTGGTGGCTTGGGAGACGCCACTTCCAGCCCATTGGTACTGATAGCCAGATTCGGGCCCTTAAATTCCTCTTTTCTTACTGGCTGTGGGCCAGAGATTGTTCTCAGCTCCTTGGGGGTCATTTGGGCTCAGGTCCTTGTCCCACCTCCACCTCAAAGCCAGCCACAGGTGTCTTCTCTCAAATCTCTCTTGTGTCCCTTTCTGTTACCAGCCAGAAGAAACTTGTCTTCTGGAAGACGAGTGGCAGCCATCTCTAGAGAGATGGCTCGGTGTGCAAAGTGCTTGCTATGCAAGCATGAGGACCCAAGTTCAAGTCCCCAGAACCCATGTAAAACCAAGCGCAGTAGCACATGTTTGTAATTCCTGTGTTCCTATGGCAAGAATGGAATCAGAGACAAGAGAATACTCAGTAGGGCTGGCTAGCCTGGTATATGCACAAGAGTGAGAAACAGAAAGAGGGACTCTATTTAGCATGGAAAGAGAGGAAACCCAACCCAAAATTGTCCTCTGATCTCACACGTGTGGTGTGGTGCCTGCACGGACACATTCACACACACTAACATAGACAAGCAGAGCCAGCCATTTGTGGATATCTTATATAAACATACAGAACCTAACACCTAAAGACCTCATGGTGCCTTATCCTAGATGGCCAGTCTCAAGAAAGACAACTTGCAAATTTTATTGCTCCATGAGCTAGCAAAGTGCCCTTATCTGTGCAGATTATGGACCCAGCTCAAACAGCTTACAAGAGCAAGCTGCTTCCTACCTCGACTAATCTATAAGCTCCTCCCACTGCTCTCTTCCCCTTGGGGGCTAATGAAGTCTCTCTCCTCATTTGCTGGTGTCCTGGAAGATTCTTTACTGGCAATCTCAGGCCCATCAGATGATCTCCCTGACTTTAGGTCCCACTGGTTTAAACACTACAGTCCAAAGGAATCTGGGGAGGAAAAGGTTATTTCAGCTTACACTTCCAGGTCACTTGAATGAAGTCAGGGGAGGAACTAAGGCAGGAACCTGGAACAGAAGCCATGGAGGAGCACAGCTTCCCGGTTTCCTCTCTGGCTCAAGCTCTCCCAGTTTTACTCACACAGCCCAGTGCCTAGGGATCCTGCTGTCCACAACACACAGGGCTTCAATTAGCAAGCAGGAAAATGCCTGGTAGGCACAGCCACAGGCTAATCTGATCACGGCAGTTCTTCACAACTGTGTTTCCCTCTTCTTCTTTGACTCTAGTCTGTGTCAGTAGACAATAGAAATTAACCAGGACAACTGGTTAACAGCTTTATGGCTTCAAAATCTCTCAGTCCAGAGAGTAAGTCCAGGAGGCTCTCTTCCTAGGAGCCAGTTTAGAATGTTGCCCTCCATGGGCTATGAACAGAAGCCAGAAATAAAAGGGAGTATGTACTCTTTTTTTAAAAAAAAAAATCTAGTTTCAGCATAGCATAGTTTGTGACTGCTTCCTGATGTATATATGTATTCATAGTTCAATATTTATTTATTCTCAAAACTTGGTTCTGGTGTAACCCCAGATGGCCTCAAATTCACTATGTAGTTGAGGCTGTCCTTGAACTCCTGAACTTCTATTTCAGCTTCTGCCTCTCGGTGCTGGCATCATTGAAGTGCCACCAAACCTACATCCTTCATTTCTGTTTATTCCTGAGTAATATTCCGCCATGTAAATGTGCCAGAAAGTAATTGTGTGTTCACCTGCTGGTGGATGTTGAGGGTGTTTCCAATTTGGGGCTATTGTGAAGGAAACTAGTTTTGAGCATTTGTCTACAGTCTTCATATAAACATGCATTCTGTTTATTTTTGGCAATGACGAAGGAACTGGAAAACTGGGTCATATAATAGATATGCACACTCAGCTCTAGGAAACTGCCACGAATACTTTTCTTGTGTCTGTAGCACTTACAGTCCCACTGGGAGGACATGCTGGGCTGGCGTGTATTCCCAGCCCAGCAAAGGATAGGACAACTCACTGTAGCTCTGTCTGCTTGTCCCAGGTGACAGCATCGAGCAATACCCTGGCCATGCATAGATCCTCTTTGATAAACTGACTGCTCAAATAATTTGTCCACTTGCAGATGGTAATTTTTGCCTTTTTACTATTAAGTGTCAGTCGCGTGTGGTGGTTACAAGTGACTTGTCAGACTCCAGAACTGTGAATACATTTTTTTTAACATCCTATCAGCTGCTCTCACTTTTTTAATTTGCTCCTTTTTAAGCATCCTCTCCCCACCAAGCCCAGGCTGGTCTGCTACTTCAGATCTGCTCCCACCATCTCGAAAGTACGTGCCGAAACTGCAGGCTTGCCCAGAGCCACTCACTCAACTTTCTAAAAACATTTACTCTATTCTTTGTGTGTGAGTGTTTTGGCTACATGTATGTCTGTTAACCACATGTGTGCCTGGTGCCCTTGGAGGAGAGTCAAGGACTTGGAATCTATTGGGACTGAAGCTACAGGTGCTTGTGAGCCACAATGTCAGTACTGGGAACTGAGCCCAGAGCCTCCAAAGGAGCGCCGAGTGCTCTCAACTCCTGAGCACTGACAGCTTCCTTCCATAGACCCAGCAGTGAGTGTCATCCTGAGAATTTGCGTTTTGAAAAAATAAATTGAATGTTATCAACTTTGCGTGCTGTGTAAATAAAACACGTGGGCTGGGGGAATAGATTGGAGTAAGAGAGCTGGTTGAGCAAGCTGAAGAAACTGAGCCCTGATCCCTAGCACTGACATAAAACACCTAGGTGTTTCTACACAGGCTTCTGAGCCCAGTTCCGGTGCCGGTGCGGACTGGCAGATTCCTGGAGCTCAGTGTGCAGCTAGACCAATGAAAGAAACAGTGAGCTCTAGGTTCAGTGAGAGAGCCTATCTCAAGAGAACAAGGCAAGGGGTGTGGTGGGGGAGGAAGCTCTTCTTTCTCCTCTGGCCTTCAAATGCACGCACATGGCTAAGTATGTACCCATGCACACACACATGCATACAAACATGCACATATATGTACACACCCACCCACAGAATCTGCTTATTCAAGATCACAAAGGCCTTTATTTCTTCTAAGACATGTATGTCTCTGATCATTTTGAGTGAATTTGAATTTGGACAAAGTAAATAAAGGTTGACAAACATGACACACACCCCTACCCCCCACCCCGCTTTACACTGATCTGGGGACACCAGCTTGCTTCAACTCTCTGACTGTGATGCCCAGTGGGCTCACATGCTTGTGTGTATGTGGGCATCACACAATTACTGTAATTTTGGAAGAAGTCTGAGACCAGGTGGTGCCAGCATCAGCCCCGCAACATTTTTAAATTGCTTTGACTGACACCAACCTTTTGTCCCTCCAAGACACTTTGAGAATTAACTTCTCAATTTCTACCCAAGACTGTACTGGAATGTTCTCCAAAGTTTCCACAGGATCTAGTTTACTTTGAGAACAGCCTATGGATTTGCACTATTTTGCCTTCTAACCAAGTGAGACTTAGAACACATTTCTCCGAAATATTCAATGCCTTTCATAGGTAGCATGGGTCAGTAGATATCTTAGACTTTCCCTTAAATATATGTTAAAACATTTTACTTGGGGTTATTGTGGTTAGAACTTTAATTTTTTCATTTTCCAATTAATTGCTGCGTGCATGTCAATATGCGGTTATTTTTATATCCTGAAAAATAAGCTAATAGAGATTTGAAGGGTCTTTGAGGAGGCTTTTCTATGTAAGTAAATAATAAAATAAGTACTGTTATGATCAGAGAGCTTCACTTCTTTGCCGGTGTGCTTGCTTTTTACAGCCTTGTCTTCTTTTGGTTTATTGTTGCAGCTAGCTTTTCAGTATAATACTGGCTTGGAGTGAGAGTACCTTGTTCTGGAGCACTGACAATACTGTATTTCAACCATGAGTGTCTTGCTAGATCTAGGATTTCCACAGACACCACTTGCCAGAGCAAAGGGTCTCTTGCTTAGTTTGTTGTAAAAATCAGTGCCACCATCACGGTGAGATTAAACTCTCCTCTCTTAGCAAGCTGACAGTCAATTAGGAAAAATGCCAACCAAGAGTGGACTGTGTGCCCACGGTTAGCCCGGCTGCTGTGGAGACAGCACTGTTGGGCTTCTCATGAGAGACCCATCGAGACAGACTATGTTATAATGTAAATCTTAAATAACTTCAAGTATTCAAAGTCACACAAAGGGGGCTCTGCTTCAAATTAAAACTTAATAAACAGGGTAGTGGAGGAAGTTCAATGGTCAGCAGAGTGCTCACCTGATAATCTAATTAGCTGAATTCCACTCTCAGCATTCAGAATGAATGTTTTCAAAAATCCAGGCGTGGTGGCTGCTGCTTTGCATCCCAAGGATGGGAAGTGGAGCCAGGAGAACCTCTGTGGCTCTGATGGCCGGCCGGCCAGCCGGCCAGCCTATCTTACTCAGTGAGTTCCAGACCCGTGAGAGACCTGTCTCAGAAAGTACTGTGCCTGAGGAACACACCCTAGGTGCACAGAAACACACATGTACACACACATGCACACACACATGAACACACACATGCACACACATGTACACACATACACACGTGCACACACACATGTACATACACACACACATGCATACACACATACACACACACATGTGCACACACACACACACACAGAAATGGCATGAAATAAATCGACAACTAGAAAACAAACATTTGAACATAAGTACAAAGCTAAATCTTACTTTACAAATGAGAAGAACAAAGAAAATTGTAACTGATCAAGATAATTAGTAACAGCACACGAACAGAAACCTTAGAAGTGTGTGGGGGGAGCTATTGCTTTGGATGTCACAGATATTTAAGCTCATTTTTTGACTATCATTTTTTGACTAATCAATTTGGCAATTTAATAAAAGCAACAAATTGGCTGCAGAGTGTAATTTCCAGAGATGACACGAGATAGGGGGAACGTCTGAAGATCGCTTTGTTCCTTGCAGAACTGAAGTCTGTTGCCACAAGCCTTCCAGTCAAGGGAACTCCAGCCCAATGGATGACTTCACAAGAACTCCGCCAAATATTAAGAGAAGCCATAAAGCCATTGGCACACAAACTGTTCCAGGAAGCAAGACGTGGAACGCGGTCCACTGTGTTTTATAGGCTCAGCTTAACCTCACACCAAAACAGAACAGCACATGGCCAGACAAACAGACCTTGTCAGAGCATCAGCTAATGAGTTGACACCCTCCCAAGAGCCTGGAGCATTCCTTCCAGCTGCCACCACACTGGACAGACTCCTCCAGACCAGTGGGCATGGGCAGCTGAGACTACAGACTTTATCCTGTCAAACTTCACTCCATGATGTGTTTCAGTAGTTTTTGAAACATTTGCTGGTGTGTTCATTTTTTAAGGGGTTGAAAAAAAAACCCTACTTGTTTGGCAGAAAGTCAAAGATAGTAACTAAGATATGGGAGAAACTGTATAGGGGAGGGATGAGTCGGAGGAAGGAGAATAAAGAAACTACCAAGAAAGAAATGGGCCCCCCCGGTATTTGCCCTGGTGTTAGGGAAGAGTCTTGCATGGATAAGCACAGGGACTCTGAGGAAGGCCCTGTCCAGTCTATTACACCAAAAGCTCTCATGGCTTGTACCGTGGATGGAGCCCAGGGACCTTCTTGTTCAGATTATCCATGATATTGAATGTCTTTAATGATTAAAGCTCAGGGGGCGGGCCTGGGAGTGGAGCTCAGTGGTCCAGCTTGCCAGGAAGCAGGAGACACTGGGTTTCATTCATAGCACCAAAGATGTGGCAGGGAGAAAATGTTAAAGGAGGAGGGAGAAGAGGAGGGAGAGGAGGAGGAAAAGGAAGAAGAAGAGGAAAAAGAGAAGGACAAGGGAAGGAAGGAAGGAAGGAAGGAAGGAAGGAAGGAAGGAAGGAAGGAAGGAAGGA
>NW_021604656.1:1850453-1856873 GCF_004785775.1 Grammomys surdaster
GGAAGGAAGGAAGGAAGGAAGGAAGGAAGGAAGGAAGGAAGGAAGGATCAGTAACCACAGGAACATTCCCAGGATGCCTGGTGCCCAGGCTTTCTGAAGAACTTCAGTAAAGCCAGTCACTCTCAGCACACATCACCTATAAGAACAGCATGTGCAAGTCTTGGTGGCTCAAGAAACAGGGTCTGACGAGGACTTTCTGGCTCATCGTTTGACAGCCGTGGTTGCTTAAAGGAATGAGGGAATGACTATGAATATCTGAAATAAGAATTGGCCCAGAGACTGTGGTCTGTGGACATGACACCCGCAAGCAGCCCTGATGGCGTTGGTGGGAGCCACTGAGAGACAGACTCAGAGCATAGGCGGAACTGGATATTCCTGCTCCATCAAAGTGGGGACAGAGCCAGGCAGTGTGGCACACGCCTTTAATCCCAGCACTTGGGAGGCAGAGGCAGGTGGATTTCTGAGTTCGAGGCCAGCCTGGTCTACAGAGTGAGTTCCAGGACAGCCAGGGCTACACAGAGAAACCCTGTCTCGAAAAACAAAACAAGCAAAAAAAAAGTGGGGATAGAATCTTTGTAAAAATCTATGCCTACTGTGTTTTACAAAAGCATTAGTTTCAGACAGATTGTGAAGAAGGAGGAGGAAGAGAAGGAAGAAGAGGAGGAGGCGAGGAAGGGGAGGGGAGAAGGGAGGGGGAAAGAGAGAGAAGGAGAAGAAACTAGGAAAAGAAGTTCTCCCTCGTCACCATAACACAGTGTTCCAGCATAACAGCTCCATAGTGTACCTTGAGGTTTGGCAGCTTTAAATATGTTTTTGTTTTGTATTGTTTTCCTTTTTTATTTGTTTTTGAGACAGTCTCATGACTTTGTCCAGACTACTGCACTTAAGCAATCCTCCTGCCTCAGCCGCTACCCCTGCCACCAACAGTTGAGATTACAGCTATGTTTCACTTTACCTGACAGCTAACAATACTAGACTCCACAGTTTAACTGGGACTAGGACTTGTAACTCATCCCAGGCTGCAGGAAGCCCTTGGCTGGATCCCTGGCACTGAATAAATCAAGTGTGGCAGCGCACATTTGTAAATCCAGCACCAGGGAGGCGGCAGGCATAGAAGCATAAACGATTTATCTCTGCTCAGATCTCACACCAGACTGAAGCAGTTTTGCTTCTCTGAGTCAGCCTGGAGTAGGCCTCTATGTGGTTACTCACAGATGCAAACTGGAAATAATCTCTCTTTAGAGCGACCGGGAGCCCCAACATCCAGTGGTCACGTACTCACAGTGATGGGTTCATGTCTGTTTCCCAGAAGGCTTTACTCTATGGTTAACAGACTGTAAGCTACTCTGGACCAATGGTGTCATTGCTCTGACCCACACCAACCCCACTCTTCCTCCCTTGTCAAAGAAGATCAAAAAACCCATGACCTTCTTTCCGCACTGGGTGCGATTTCACGGTAAGTCCTTCCTGTGGTCAGCTGAGCCCATATCTGAGGCTGTGTTGATTCAGAAATAAGTCTATATGGTTGCCATCAGAGTTGTTCAGGTCAGATCCTAGGCCCTGGCAACCCAAATGACAGGCACTCTGCCATCTTAATTTGCCAACTCGAGAGACAGGTCACACACAGTGAGAGGGAGGAAGGAGATGTTGCCAAGGAAACCACATTGGAAAGAGGAACAAAGATATTTCCATGACAAATCTCCTGTCCCTAGTCCATCTTCAGGATCCTGGCAGGAAGGCTAGGCTCAATAGAAGGCAGGAGGAGATATGCATAGCTCTGCAGTCCAGGTCAAAGAGTGGTCCTGCACGCCATCATTGCCTCTAGTCTGCCTGCAAGGTGATTAGAACTGTGGGGTATCATTCAAGAGGCCAAGTTCCTCTAATTGATGTCAGGCTTCAGCCTCTTCCTCTCTTCAGAAGGAGATTCCTGGGGATACTCCAGTTCCTTAGGGACAGTGTTATAGTCTGAGAGCTGAGGGAGGAACATGAGTCTGTCTCGTTTAGAAAATCTCCCTGTTCCCATCAGTTACTTAAGGCCGGTGGCTATTCAGGGGAAATCCTGAGTTGGGTGGATTTGAGAAAAGGCAAGCTTAGCTCAGGCCATGAGAAGGTCCCACTGATTAAGTCACAAAGGGCCCTGTTCTTCAGCAAGATCAGGTGACAAAGGCCAGTACAGGGCAATCACAGTCAGCAGGGGTATTGACAGTAGCTGGTCCTGTCTGGACAGCTCCATTGTATTCTGTCCATAGCACCCTGTGCTTGTCAGCCTGGGCCATTTGTGCCTATTGGTAGAGCAGGGCAAGCTTTCCAGGGAGTGAAATAGGCAGAAGTCAGCCATGTGGGCATGTATCCATGGGCACCCAGAGGTACAACCAGTCACACTGCCACCTCCTTCTCCCCAGCAAAAGCTGGCCATGTAATAGGTATGCACTCATGGGCAGCCAGAAGCACAACCAGTGCCTCACACCCACTACTTTCCTTTCCCCGCTAAGTCTTCCATTTTCCTCTGCTTGGTGCTCAACCACAGCACAGGGGAAGTTCAGAAGACAAGCCAGGCCACAGGGGACCTTGCCCGAGGGCAACAGGAACACCCTTGTGTGTATCCCAGTAGTTTCTGGGCTCTCCCCAAGGCTGACAGTCATCTGAAAGTAACTTGGGGCTGTGCCAGAGTCACCCTGAAGTCAACATTACTTCTATAAAGTGACTCAAATCAGTCAAGCATGTGCAGGTGTAAAAGAAGCCACTAAGTGGGAACAAACAGCGCTAGGCAGCTCCCTGGGGTACCTCAGATTCCCCACTGTTATCTGTGCTTCATCAGACACACACACACACACACACACACACACACATACACACAGGGAGGGGGAGGGAGGGAGAGATTGAGAGAGAATACATGTTTAACGTTTTTAAAGATTTGGGTTTTTTTTCCTGTTTAAAAATTTTTATTTTTTAAAAGAACTATTTATTTATTTTATGTATATGGGTACACTGTCACTGTTCTCAGACACACCAGAAGAGGGCATCGGATCTCATTAGAGATGGTTGTGAGCCACCATGTGGTAGCTGGGAATTGAACCCAGGACTTCTAGAAGAACAGTCAGTGCTCTTAACCTCTGAGCCATCTCTCCAGCCCCATTATTGTTAGCTCAATGCTATGTGGTGATGGGCAGGTATGTGCATGTGCGTGCAGGTGCTTATAGAGTCCAAATGCTGGATCCCTGGAGCTGTTTTTAATCTTACATGCACGGCTGTTTTGCTTGGGATCATGCCTGTGCACCATAAAGATGCAGTACCCACAGATGCCAGAAGAGGGCCTCAGAGTCTCCTAGAATAGGAGCCAACTATGGTTGTAAACTGCCATGTGGGTGTTAGGAATCCAACCCAGGACTGCTGGAAAGCAGCCAGTGCTTTTAACCACGGTGAAGCATCTCACCAGCCCCAGAAATAAATAAGTAGACTTTAAAAAAAAACGTAAAGAGCAGACAGATGGGGTAACATCGAGTCAAGAGCCAGGAAGTTCTTGTACCACAAAGAAAGAGATTGGGGGGAGAGGGGGTTCGAAGCCAGCCTGCAATCTGAAAGGAAGTATTTTCCAGCTATTCATCTAGTGAGGGATTAATGCTGACAACATGCAGGGAACTCATATACGGTAGTGCTGCCAGCCACTGGTGAAGAGGAACGGCATTCACTGGACCCTCGTGTCTGTTCCTCACAGCACTGAATCAGACCCATCGCCTGTCCATCACCAGCCCAAGGTCACCCCTCAGTCTCCAGCACAGAGCTCCCTTATGGGACACCTTGTCCTCTATCAGTGTGTCAGACATGAGTCTGAATCCTTGGTGGCTCAGGCATGACCCCAGCCCCTGCCCGCGACCACTGCCAGGCTGTGAAGGACTATGAACACACACGACTTGCTTCCATTGAGTCACCATTTGGAGTAAGGTCCTGAGACCTTGAAGACTACCTAACCCCTGGTCATGCCTCCCCAGTTAGAGCACAATCATACTGGTGATGACCTGGGGCTCCTTGGAGACCTGCCTGGAGGAAGCATGCACGTGTGTGGTTTCATTGTCCCGAGTTCTCTGTGTACTGATATGAGAGCAGATACCTCAAGCTCCATCTTCCTGTCCAGATAAAAAGCTCTGGTTCTTTGGAGGCACTGTCTGTTGGTCCTGTCCGGTGACTACATGGTCATTAGGAATGAGGGCCATCCCATAGTCTTATCTGCCTGACAATGAGTTCTATAGACCTCCATCCAAGACCTGGGTGAGGATCCCGGAATCTCAGGTCTTCAGCCTTACCCCAGGCTATAGCAGACTTTTATAAGGCAGCCATCACTAACCTCCACTCTCACCCCCACCCTAACTGACAGACAGGAACTGGTAGGAACCACCCACCACATAAGCAAGAGATTTTTCAGGGTTTTGTTTGTTTGTTTGTTTGTTTGTTTTATTTTGTTGGGTTTTGTTATTGTTGCTTTGGTTTTTTTTTTTTTCTGACGGAATACTAAAACATAAAGACATGGTGAGCCTAGCATGAGTGGGTGCTCAATAAACAGTTTTGAAAGGAAACACTTAATGCTTGAGTATCTGGATTACAGAGGACTTAAAACCATTGGGCCAGAGAGATGGCTCTGTAGACAATGTGCTTACTGTTCAAAGTAAGGACCACCATTCATTCTGGTCCCGAGAACCCATATAAATAGCAAGTTGATGAAGGCCAGTGGAACAGTTGGCTCAAACCTGTGATCCCATCATGTGGAGGGTGGAATGTGAAGCCAACCTGGGCTATTCAGGGAGTTCTAGTCAAGGCTGGAAAACACAGTGAGACTGTCATTAAACGTGCAAAACTACAAAACAGCAGCATAGAAGCTGAGGAGGTAACTTAGTCAGTAACGTGCTTGGCTTGCAAACATGAGGAGCTGATATCGAACTCTCATACAAAATCTCTATGGTGTAGCGTGCGACTGTAATCCCAGCACTGGGAAAGTAGGGACAGGAGAGTTCCGGGGACTCGCTGGCCAGCCAGCTTAGCCTACTTGGTGAGCCCCAAAGCCAGCGAGTGCCTTGTCTTAAAATACGAGATGAATAGCTCTCAAGGGAAGACACTGGGGTTGGCTTCTGGCCCCAACGTATTCATACACACAGATACACATAAGCAGGAAGGAAGTAAACATTTTAAGTGAAGGGGCTCTGGACGTTCATTTGCTTTCTTTTTTTAAGTAGTTTTATATTGAAGTTTCTTTGTGTAATGGTCAAAGCCAGTCATTTCTTCATCCTTGAGGACAAGGCAAACCTTGGGCTTTCTCCTATCCAGGAAAGACGATGCTTGTAGACTCCCTGGAGAGGCGTGGTCCGTGTGGCCCTGGAGAGGCGTGATCCGTGTGACCATGCAGAGTTACACAAGCAGCACATTTCTCAGGAACTGCAGCACACCTGAGATCCTGATGCAATGCCTGGATCCTGGAACCATCAAACAAGGCTTCAAAAAAAAAAAAAAGAATGAAAGGGGTACACCCAGCCCACACCCTGATGCTGCAAGCCATCATTAATTAGGGGAAAGAAAGAGAGAGCTGTCTCATTTTATGATCTCAGCTTTTCCACCTGGAGAACGAGCCCTAAGAATTCCGTGGAGCTCCTCACGGGCACCAACGGGATCACGAGGTGCTACAGACAGCTTCTTGGCTCTCAAGCTCTAAGCCAGTCCATAATGTCAGAGGTTAGACTAGAACACCTGCTAGTCTAGTCTGGCCTTTTGTTTTCTGATTTCTTGTTTAGTATGTGGGGGAGGGGTGTGCGTGACTGCGGGTCTGGGGATACATGTGTCTGTGCAGACACATTCAGAGCCTACAGGAGGATGTCCAGTGTCTTCCTCTAATGCTCTCTGCTTTATTTCTTGAAGACTGGGTCTCTCACTGACTTGGAAGCCTGAGGCATTGGCTAGGCTAGCAGGTGGTCAGTGAGCCCCAGAATCTTCTGTCTCCACCCTAGCCACCCCTCCCCGCAATGCCACCCTACCCCACAGCCATGCCAGACTGTTCCTCTGGATGCTAGGAATTGGAACTGAACACCTCGTGCTTGAGGGTATATGCTTTTACCCACTGAGCCTCCCCCTTGCATATTTAATTAGACATGTTACTTCCTGTGCTGAATCGATACAGATTCCTCTTAATGTGTGTATGCATGCATCTGCATGTGTATAGAGGACACATGTCTACATACGTGTGGGGGTCAGAGGGCAACCTCAGGTGTTGTTCTTCAGGTGTCATTTACCTTGGTTTTGGAGACAGGGTCATCCAATAGCCTGGAACTGACCTAATATGCTAGGCTGGCCAGCTGAAACTCAAGAGTCTCTTCTCTGCCTTCTCAGTCCTGGTACCTCAAGCATGCACTGCCATGCCTGGCTCGGTACCTCAAGCAT
>NW_021604656.1:1856883-1864644 GCF_004785775.1 Grammomys surdaster
TGCCATGCCTGGCTCAGTACCTCAAGCATGCACTGCCATGCCTGGCTTGGTACCTCAAGCATGCACTCCCAGGCCTGGCTTCTTCTGTGCATTGTTTTTTCACACCAAGCATTTTGCTGAGTAAGCTAGCTCTCCAGCCTGCATTTCTTTATTTTTAAATTTAAGTTAACTAATTAAATGGGGGGGGGGCAGTAGGGGACAAGGTCTCACCGTGTTGCCCAGGTTGCTCTCAAATGCCAGAGAAAAAGGCATTTCTTCGAGTTCAGTCCCCTGAGCTCAGATGGGGACATGTCAGAATTCTAGCTATATATATTTTTTCTTCCTAGGGAGCCTGGCTTGGTGAAGGCCTCGGCTCCTGTCTTCCATGGAACAGTTAACTTGGACTGAGAGACACTTAGGAAACTGATAAAGTCCACCCCCATGTTGTCTCTGAGGGTGTTCCCAAGATGAACAGATGGAAAGGACTGGGGCCTAGCCAATGGTTCAACTGTTGGAAGGGGATGACCAGGAAGCAGATGCTCACTTACCAACAGTGGAAAGTTGGAGCCTGGTCAGAGGCATAAGTCCCTAGGGGCCTGTCTTTGACACTCTTGACTGTTCTGGTCCCTTCCTGTTGCTGGTCCACTGTTTCTTGGCCATGATGATGTCAGCAACTCTGCTCTAGCATACCCAGCCCTTCACGGCAGAACGAGACCTCTGAAGCCATGAGCCCAAACACATTTTCCTATCTTAAATGGTACCGTGTCCAGTATTTTGCCGTGGTGATAAGACTGATTTCTAAGCCCCTCAGGCTCCAGCATCTCCACTTCTTTCAGAGAGACGCTGACCCAGTAAGCATCTCTGGGGATGTCCCCACCTCAGCACTTGGCTCATGGAGTTGAAATGTCGGAGGTCACCAGCAGCCACAGACCTTTGTGGAAGATTTGCCTTTATTTAGGAGCTGCCGACACAAACTCTTAAGAAATGGGCTGCCCTGGGAAACCCTCCGGGGCAGAGAGGTAGGAAGAAGATTTTGAGAAATAAAAATAAGGATAAACCACCCACTCTTCCCATAAAGTGCGAGGCAGGAGAGCGGAGAGAGCAAACGGTCAAGAGCGGGGTGTGGGGCTTGATCTCCACTGATGCTCTGTTGCCTAAGAACCCCAAGGAGCCAGGCCTACAATGTAGAGACCCAATAGAGTCTACAGATATAGCAGCTAGCAGGAACCCTCCAGAGAGCTGGGCAGTTCCCCATGGAAGTGAAGAGCAAGGGCAGCCACGGGTTCCGCCAAGGCTTGACAGTCACTGAGGGTATCTGCCACGCAGCCCCCACTGCCATGGGTGTCCTGGGTGACTCTGTTAGTGCAGCCAGTTGCTGACAGAAGTTCAGGTCGAGGAACTACTCTGAGACACTGGCCCTTTGGAGACTCATCAGTCACTGGTCTCTCTGCTTCCTTTGTGTTCTCAGAGAGATGCCATTCTGCCCAGGCCAGGAGTGTGTACCTATGCATGCAGCACACATGGCCGTTTCCTTTACTTTGATAGAATGCAGGGGCATGGCAGGCATTAGAAGAGGGGAAACAATCAAAGCGACATGCGACCAGAATGGTGTACTATAGGAGAGCAGGCTGCTTTGGGGAAGTCATTGGCAGCAGCTTCGAGGGCTTGCTCCATGCACACAGAGAGTCCAGTGCATTCTCTGGGTTCAGGTGCATGCTAGGACTCAGCTTAGGCGCCTGCAGCCATTACACTCACTTCCAGTTTAAGAACACCTGGGCCACTCTCTTTCACTTGAGGGCATAGAGCCATCTGCAAGTCGGGGGAGCTTGGGATGGTCACAGTTTAGCAGTCAAAGGGGACCAAATCTGGGCACTGTATGTACCCGGTCCCTAGGCTGTGAGCTCCATTCCTGAGTCCCATCCTCAAGAAGCCCGTCTCCAAGAAGAGGTCTTGGCTCGGCTCAACTTCTCCTTGAGTGTTACAGCCCCTTCAGCATCTGATGTCCTGTCACAGAGAACACTGTTCACATACAAGGCCGAGGACCCCAGCCCTCCGTTCCTGTCACACACCATCCTGCCTGTGGCAAAGCCTGCAGCAAACTCTGATGTCTCTTGGTGTTGCTGGGGAACTAGCTTTACCATGTCTGTAGGTATAGAAATCCTTATGTGTGACCTCCTTGCAAGTCCAGCCTATACAGATCCTCCTGGAGGCCATAACTCATATTTGGATGGCCTGTAATACTTCAAAGGGGATGAATGCTGAGCAAACAGATGCTCTACTCTATCTAAGGGAGACATGATGGGTCAGGGCTACAGTGTTACTACAAGTAGAACTGTTTCCAACCCAAGACTGATTGGTTCCTGGAATCTGAAGGGTGGTACTACCTTGCAGAGAAAGCTGAGCACTTTAAGCATCCGCTCCAAATCCAGCATGCTGCCCTCAATGTACTGAACTCGCTGCCTAGGGCCCCACCCACTCTGCTGAGGTCACCTCTCACTTCAGTGTCCCCAATAGCTCCAAATCTATCTTGCTCACCATGATGCTCTGTGAAGATGCTCTAAGCTCTGCCAACCTCTTCTTGCCCGAAGCCTTAAGGTTGGCCTGTACTGGGCTAGCAGAGTCCAGGCTGCAGATCTCAGAGAACACCTGAGTCCAGGAGGCTGGATCCCTGCCCACACTGCCCTGGTCCAGATGCTCAGCCTGCTCACTCACAGTGGCAAACAGTTGCTCCTTGGTATCTGGCAAGGCCGGTCTTCACAACTGAGTATCTCTAGAACAGATGGTAATTTGTTGACACCCAACGACGTAAGGGGACTCAATTACAGTCCCACTAAAAAAAGCTTTCTCTAAAATAAGAAAGTACACAGATTCCTCAACGTGTGGAAATCGCTGACAGCTTTGTTCCCTGCCCCCCACCCCCTTCCAGGAGTAAAAAAGAAGCTGACAGCTTATTTTTGCAGCCTCTGCTCATTCAAGTCTATTTTAAGATAATTTTCCTAAGTCAGGACACCAGAATAGCATTCAATTTGAAAAATCACCATCTGTTTGGAACACAGGGCAGGGTCTCAAAGGGTCTGGGCGAGCATACTTGACCTTCACAGTCTTCAGTCCCTTGAGACAAGAACAATTTTGTGTTTGTGGGCTCCAAAATTAGTGCTGAAGGAATACATTAAAACATGGTATTGAAAATCACCATTAACTATTAATGTATGCTATTTAGAAACCAAAAAAAACCACACACACACACATGCATGCACACACACACACACACACACACACACACACTTGCACGCAAGCAGGCAAGCAAATGCCCTTGGCCTTTTAAAAAGCTGTCCAAACAATCCCTTGTATTGAAATAGTTTTCTTGTAAAAAGGCCATCCAACCTTATCTGGGTTGTTCAGATAAAAATTAACCTATGGAAAGGAAAGCCGACTCAGAAAGCTATAAAAAGGTCCTTGCTCCCCTCTATTTTTCCGGTGACCGGGGGCCCCTCCCTCCCTCTCTGGCCTCTGTGGTGACTCATACTCTTCTCTGGAAAGGCAGTAGGGCCTGAAACACAGCAGGAGGGCAGCAATCTGACATATGAGTAACATTAGAAGAATCAGACTGTCCCCCCTGAGAGGTGGGGCTCTTCAGACTGGGGGCAGGTAGCATGGGGGTAAGAGGGCAGGCTAGCGGGTAGGAGATCTCAGTGCCTAGCAGGCCTGCCCACTTGGCCACAGGTCCAGGTCATTTTTAGCCTCCACTAAACTTACCTCTGTCTTCCTCTTGAATAACCTGCATCTGTGATGCTGTGCTTCTCCTCCAGGTTAGAGGGCTGATACACACAGGATTGTATACTAAATTACTCATGACGGACATTCAAGGTTTTACAGCCCAGGTAATAAATCCATCCCTGCGAGTGGCTCCTTAGGCAACAAGGACACGGCACCTGTGTCTTGAAACCAGGGAGTTAGCCACCCCAGTTCCATCTCAGCAGAACCCCTCCAGTGCTTCATGAGACTGCAAGACCCCTTGGAACCACCACGCTGGAGCCTCTAGGGGTTGTGTTTGCCCTGTTTTCCAAAAACAGTTGTGAAAAGAAATCATGCACATTCTCAAGACACAATTCACACATGTAAGGGCACACACGTGCCACGTAACCCATAGGTTCCAAACACACGTATGCAAATATGTACACATCACATACACACACCACTCACATGCACACATACATGAGCATGCACACGTCATATCACACACACACACACACACACACTTCTTGGGGAAGCCAGGACAAGAATCATTCTCAAGAGAAAGACTGAGGACTTTGTGGTCCTGTGTGGAGCATGGCCCACAGCAGATGACTTCTCATGGGCTAGTGTTCCCAGAATCAGCTTGGCATTTGTCACTGGTCTTTCAAAGCAGCCATTTCATAGGTAGCCTCAGCCACCAGGCATGCACATGGGCAATCTCCGCTAAGGGAATTTGCTGTCCTCAGCCTCCAGCCAAACATTTCAGCTATGAGGAGCTGGAATGCAGCTCTCTAGAGGGTGGTTCAAAAGTCAGTGTGTAACCATGTTACCGGCTGTCAGTGGAGCCAGTGTGTAAAAGTCGGGCCCAGGCAGGTAGGACCCCTCGGTGTTCGCTTGCTGTGAGGCTAAGATAGGTGTGCAGTAGTCTGGAGGAGGCAGGTAGTAGCCAGGGCCTTTAGGATTGCAGGGCCATTTCTTTACCTGCAAACCCCACCCAACCTCTGCCAGGGAACAAGCCAAAGAACCAATCAGATTACCACAAAGCCTGTTCTTCCAGGGAAAGCACTGGAGACCACTGGGTTTCTGGAAAGGAGGCACTTCCTACGTCACATAGCTTTCGGGTATGCAAACTGTTCAGAAGAAAGGGAGCCCTGAATTATCTTCCTTAGAAGTTTATTTAGGAAACAGGCCACGGTTTTAGCAGAAGTTCACTTGCCGGGTCAGATCATCTTGCTCTGAAAGTCCCAGAACTTCTCTCCAAGCCCCCCCCCCCCCCCCAACGCGCTCTTAGTAAGTAACACTGACATCAGAGAAAACACATAAAACAACCTACGGGGGGGTGGGGGGGAGGCAAGCGTTCGGTGTCGAAGAGTTAGTCCGTTGGTAGGACTAACAACAACGGGGTTAGTCCTACCAACAGGGATGATACCAGACAAATCAAATGCTTTCCTGGGGTTCAAAAGCTGCCCACTGGAGGATTTGAACACACTGATCTCAGAGGTGAGCAGAGACATGCGCACATCACTCAGAGATCCAGGAACCTAGATGGACCCAGGCAGATTCCACTGGGCTGCTGGCAACCACAGCTAAGGGTGGCAGACATCTCCTGATTTGTCCTCCTGACCTAGGGCAAGGGCCTAACTAGGGCTACCCACGACATCATGTCACACACACCACCACCCCTGCCACGGTCCATGTCCTCCTCAGGTATCCAGAGAGGTCATAATACCACTCTCTCTGGTGGGGGAACTAGGAAGTGGCAGGACCATTCCTCCTCAGTAGGAAAGCTGAGTGTTGGGCAGAGTGGGAGGGGAGGGGGAAAGCTAAGTACACCCTCTCAACAGCCAGTCTGTCTAAACCATGTCTGTGCATGTCCCCACCCACCAACATTCTGACTCAGGGGTTGACACCTCCGCTGGGTCCTGTCCCCATGGCTGGCCTGCTTCCCCAACAGTGGCTAGAACTTCTGGCTAGTCTAGGTTCTTGCTGCACCAAAGGCCTTTACACTCCCAGGCCCCTCCTTCTCATTTCCCTGTGAGCCTTCTGGGCTCTGCTGTCAGCCAAGGCCACCCTTAGAACCGCACAGACCAAATTGGGGTAGGTGGTGTAGACTGTTCAGTTGATAAAGTGCCTGCACGCCTGGGGACCTGAGTTCCAATCTCCAGTGGGCTGGAAGCTGCCACCATGGAAAACTAGACCAGAGAGTGAAGCCATACCCTGACTGCTAGGCACGACAGGAAACACAGGGTGTCCCTCCAGCCCTGTGATCCTGGTTCTACTGTCCCCATGGTCCTGCCCTTTCCTGCTGAGGGTTGCAAGCCAAGTGACATTTTCTTTGATCCAGGCCACGTTTGTTTGAACTTGTGCCATTCACAACAAAGAATCCTGACACATCATCGAGTCAGGCCAAACTCCCTTGATAACATTAAAATCCTGCCACTGGTGTGGCATTTACTTTACTTTTCTGGTCCTGAGGACTCAGTAACAGCCACCACAGTAAGTTTCCACTGTATGTGGAAACATGTCAGGCCTCACCTCGTGGCTCTGAAAATGTCCATCAAAGCCACTGTGCACTTCTGCTAAGTCGTTAGCTTATCAGAAGACAGAGAGGTAGACCTGGCTTTTCAACAGCAAGCTAGAACACAGGTAAAATCAAAACACTGCAGAAGAGAGAGCTCCCACAGGAGTTCCCACAGGAGCTCTCTCAAACTACACTCCCACGCTTAAAAAAGAAACCCCTGAGTAGGCTTCTCTGTTTCAGTCAGTGGCTTTAGAAAACAGTCGTGAATCGCGCAGGAAGGGTAAAAAAGTCCAAAAAACCGCTTAGCTATTTCTGAAGCGCTTTATTTTGGAATTTCTGCTCTGTTTGAGCAGCCCGTGTTTGTGGGAGAGAATTATGTCACGAGTTAATGATCTCAGGAGGCTGTAAACTTGGGGAAGGAGAAACTTGTGCAAAATGGCCTTGAGGCTGTGGGGCTGTGTTGCGTAACAGGCTCTGGAGCACGTGTCTGGGATCAGAGTGCGGGGCTGTACAATGTATCTAGTGTCCCGTCTCCTGCTGACCTTTTCTGAGAGAGAACCACAACCATGCCCTGCCCCCTCCCCCAACGCACATGTTGCCAATAACGAAGTTGGATACAGAGAGGCAGAAATGTCAGTTCCCCCACAGTTCCCGAAGGAAGACTTTGAAGTCTCTGGTTGCTGGCAGCCTGGTGGCTTGCCTGCCTGTCTTACTCCTAACCACTGTAAAGGCTGTCCTTTAACACCAAAGCAAAATGTTTTGTTGAAGTGCTTCCTGGCATCTAGGATGGGAACAATAGACACAGGCTTACAATAGATTATTTTATACGTAAGAAAAGCAAAAGGTCAGAGGTAGAGGGAGCCAGGCTGTGCGCGTCATCGCGCTCCATCCGTGTTTAATGTCATTGAGCAACCACTCTGGCGAGAAGCTGTTACTTAATCCTGCCAGTATTATCCAGAAAGAATGCTTGCGAAATCCCGAAGACAAATATGCTGTAATTATTACATGCACAGAGAGCTTGTCAAGCATAAACTGTTAGTGTAACATCAACACAGTCTCCCGATCCATTGGAGTGGACCAGTAATTAGCACCGACAATGTACAGTGTGTGTGAGCAGTGGGGGAGAACAGGGCGGGGGAGGGCAGGGGGACAGGAGGGGGCAGTGTTTAGGGCCTCTGCAGGCCCAGCACACAGGCCTTGTTCTCCATGACACTTCTGCCTGAAAATACTTCAGAGCTAAGCACTAAGTGTGCACTCTAGAAGAAAATAGGGAGACACTTAGGTCTCTGACACTTCATGAATCATAACCAAATCTCTCTTTCCTTTCACCCTTCTTCCTACTTTCTCCTTTCTACACCTTTCTCTTTGTACCTTTCCTTTCTCCCACCCCTTCTGTCTCTCTTCCTCCTTCCTCACATCCCCTCCCTCCTTCCTCACATCCCCCTCCCTCCTTCCTCACATCCCCCTCCCTCCTCCCTCATATCCCTCTCCCTCCTCCCTCACATCCCCCTCCCTCCTCCCTCACA
>NW_021604656.1:1869644-1898791 GCF_004785775.1 Grammomys surdaster
TCAACTGCCATTTTCCCTCTCCTCCCTTCCTCTTCTTCCTCTTTCTCCTTCCTTTCTTTCCTCCCTTCCCCTCCTCCTCATTATTCCTTTCCCCTTCTACCTTCTCTTTCCCATTTCTGTACATTTCTGTGTAAAGGGTTCGCTTTCTTTGTCATTTCTTTTACTATATACACTTGATTTGTTAATGAGCTTTCTTGAAATCACCATCACTGTTTCAGCGTATAAATTCTATTTTGGATTGATGTCAACTTAATTTCAACCATCGATAGACGTTCTGATTGTAGGCAGCTCTGCAGGCCTCTCCTGACTCTGAACATCACCGTTACGCAGTGAAGCCCTTGTGCATCGTGGGTCCGTCGGCACAGCCGTGTACCGGCTGCCTTATGATGTCGTCTTGTACTTCTGGTTGGAGGAAAGGAAGTTACATGGCAAAACGTGCTGGAGCTGTCTTGGATGCTCTTTGCACTGTAACTGGTGCTCATTTGCTTCCTACTAGCGTGAGTCCATCTCTAGCGTCTTCATTCCACCCGAAGAACTCACTTGATGCTTTATCAATAAAGCAATCTACTGCTGACAAACACCCAGCTACGGCTTCTCTTAGAATACCTTAAAGTTTCCTTGATTTTTGATTTTTTTTTTTTTTGGATTGGTTTTTCGAGACAGGGTTTCTCTGTGTAGCCCTGGCTGTCCTGGAACTCACTCTGTAGACCAGGCTAGCCTGAAACTCTCAAACTCAGAAATCCGCCTGCCTCTGCCTCCCAAGTGCTGGGATTAAAGGCGTGCGCCACCACCATGCGGCCCGATTTTTGATTTTTTTTAAAAGCTAGTGTAAGTGCTGAAGAGATGGCTCAGCAGTTAAGAACACTGGCTGCTCTTCCAGAGGACCCGGGCCTCCCATGGCAGCTCACAGCCCTCGGCAACTCCAGTTCTAGGAGATCCAATGCCCTCTTAGGCTGAGGTAGGACCGAGACTTGCCTCTTTTTCTTAGCACCTCAACTCTTATACCTGGAGAACTTCGAACACAATTTAAAGTTCTAACCCTGTTCAGTTTTTTTCTGTTTGTTTGTTTGTTTTTGTTTTTGTTTTCAGGACACTCATGAGACAGGTTTTTCTGTATACAGGTCACGGGGGCTTGATGTGAGCACAACGAGTCAGTCGTCAAACATCACAGCTGCTCTTGGGAGCACTGGCATCATTGGTAGACCCGATAAACCCCCTGCATCCGTCATTTCCCAAGAGCAGATTAACAGGTCATTTTCACACTAGACGTTTCCACAAAGACTAGATAAAAAGCAAATTCATTTCATGCATTGAGCATGCCAATCAGTCACTGTGGGGTGCTAAGAATAAACAGGCCAGGCTGGAGAGGAGGCCTAGCCTTGTCTGATATTCATATACACAGTCCTGGGTTTGAGCCCCAGCACCTCGGAAACCAAATATGGTGGTGAAAGGTTTGTAATCCCAGCCCTGGGCAGAGGAAGGCAGGAGGGTCAGAAGTTCAGATTATCCTCTGATACATAGAAAGTTCAAGGCTAGCACAGGCTATGTGTAATCCTGTCCCCCAAAGTATATCATAGCTGTTCGTCATCAGAATTTCCTCCCGTCCAGTTAAACGCCACCATCCTTGCCTGTCTTTTGAAATATGTCCCATAAATCTTGTAGTTACGTTTTTAATGCATTCAAACGATGGCCCTCTTAATAGGCAAGTTCTAGGCTTCATAAAAAGCCTTTTTAGTAGACAACTTAAAAAGAAATATTACTCAACGAGGGAGAGGCTGCCCAGCGTCAGACGTATCTTGCTTGCCCAAACACTTTGCCTTCTACAGACTGCACAACCGATCCATTCAACCCACTCCGAAGCCGAAAGTGAAGTGACTCATTACTTTTGAAAAGGTCAGCAGGGTGCAGCTGCCAACTTTCAACTGTCTCTAGAACCTTCTTGGTGAACACCATCACCAGAGGCCTTCAGCCCTCAGCTGCCAATGACACAGGGATGCTGGGTTTTTGTTGGGGGGGGGTGCTGTTGCCTGCTCTGAACTGGCTCCCACTGCTGTGTGCAGAGCCCTGAAGGCATCTTCATGCTCTAGACTTTAATGTTTAGAGGCTGGAGCCCTTGAAGGCATCTTGACAGCAACATTCTAGAGTGGGCAGAGAGAGGCCTAGGCAGGAGAGCTGCCTGCTCTCAGCCCAGCCTGGCTCCTGCTCAGCTGGTCCACCAGACACAGGAAACAGCAGAGAGAGCAGCACTTGAAAGCCAGAGGCTGAGGAGAAAATACAGTTTTCTCCAAGGCAAGTCATATGCCCAGGCCCCCAAAACTGGCTCTGTAAACATGCCATTCAGGCATGTGTGTGTACAGGAACATGCGTGAGTGTGCAGGATTGTGTTCAGGTGTGTCTATGTATGCGGAGGCCAGAGGACAACCTTGACCATGTTCCACAGGCATTATCCGTACTGTTCTGTGAGACAGGGTCACTCACTGACCTGGAGCTCACCAAAAAAGCCAGGTTGGCTGACCAGTGAGTCCTAAGGGTTCCCCATTCCTGACTCCTCAGCACTGGGATTGGAGCGTCCCACCACATGCAGGTTTTTGTTTGTTTGTTTGTTTGTTTGTTTTTTGTTTGGTTTGGTTTTAATGTGGATTCTAGGACTTGAATTCAGATCCTCTCTATCCACTGGGCTACCCAGCCCACGATGATGCCAATTCTCAAGCTCAAAGTTCTCACACTATGGATTACCCCAAGGATCACAATGGCCAACAGAGCCATCCTGGGCCATACTTGTCTTCCTCCCTTCTAAGGCCTGACTGTCCCCTACCTCCCATTTCCAACCCTCCTACCTCACCCCTACCCACTACCCAAGGCCAGCATCTGCCATGAAGGCAGAGTATCACACTTCAGTCCATGTTGAGGCAGCAGGCTGGTCCCCTCCACAAAAGCTAATCCCCATTTCCACTTAACACAGTCCTCACCCAGCAGCCCTGCCTGGGACTATCCACTTCCTGTTTTATGGGACGGTCTGGAGGGGTGTCTCAAGCTGCTCCTCCTGCTACCTTCCTGTGATTCTCACTTCCTGTGACTGGGCAGCTGCTGTGCAGACTTCCTCCCACCCTGACAGCCTCTAAAGGTCCCAATTCATCCTGCAGGGCCCTGGGTTTTTTGAGACACAGTTCTCCACGTAGCTTTGGCTGTCCTGGAACTTGTTTTCTCGAACAAGCTGGGGTCGAACTCAGAGATCTGCCTCTCAAGTGCTGGGATTAAAAAAAGGTATGCACCATCACCACTAGACCACTAGGCCAGGGCCTCTGTTCTTAGACATGTCTCCAAACTGGCTATGGTTGTAGGGTCTCCCTTCTTGACCAGCTGGTCTCCTCTGAAACATGAAATAGGAACAGGCACCATCAACACCGCTGTGTGAGGCAGAACCCACGATGAAGACAGGTACAATGTGACTGGATCCCTATAAACATTAGCAACTACAGACCCCCCTGACAAAAGATGCTTGGCCCATGGCTTTGCTCTTGGTATCTGTGGAGCCAAAGCTTGCCCTACAGTTCCTGGGTGGCCTCAGAAAATCAGTGACTCCATGATCATCCCCAAAACTAGGGTATTATAAACCAGACACAAGATTGGGCATGGTCATGCACACCTTTAATCCCAGCATTTGAGAAGCAGAGGTAAATTGATCTCTGGAAGTTCAAAGCCAGCCAGAGCTACACAATAGAATCCTATCTGTGGGTGGAGGGGAGGGACTGGGTACAGCATCCAGCATGACTGAGGTGGAGGGGTGAGGCATGTCAACCATGATGAAAAGAGCGCAGGGTGGCGAACCCAGATGGGGTCCCTTCTTGAGCAGTGTGGTTCTCAGGCTTGACACTTGTCCTTGGATCAGTGAGATGTAAGGCCAGGTTACTCTGGGCTTCCCAGCAGAGGCCAACTAATCCTTGGTATCCACATGTCTCTCCAAATACTCCGTTGTCTTTGAGCATCAAGGCCCTGCACACAGACATCTAGCATAGCTTCCAGTCCTGACCCAGTTCCTTTAACTAGAACTGGATAACATACATTCCTGAGGGATTTGTGAACACTAGAGTGAACATATATGCAGCGTATGGGGCAGAAGAATGCCAAGGATTGTCAGCTCTGCCACCTGCCTGCCTGTCACCATCCAATAAGCACACCTCCTTTATCTCCCCAAGTCATGAGATGATCGTTCAGGACAAAGGACACATCCCTGTGCAGAGAGCACGCCTGTCAAAGCCTTAGTGTGGTTATGTCATCTGGCTGGCTGTAAGCACAAAAGTGCTGTGTCACCAGTTCTAGGATCCGTCCCTGACTTGGTACAATGTGCTGGTCTCCCCTGGGTACCACAGGAGACTAGTGTGAGTCCTTGGCCAGATGTCATAGAGAGTCACACAGGGCCTGAAAATCACCAGGGAGGTTTCTAATTCAGTCATCTGCAGGACAATATGCCACCCTAGACTACCAACATACCCTTAAACGTGTCAATAGACTCTAAAGGCACATCAACATCCCTTACTGCACCCCATATAACGCTTGTGCTTTGTGGTGCCCGGAGTTGAACTCAGGACTGCATGAATGCTCAAGTGTGCCTCAACCACTCGGCCACACTGTCAGTTCAATGCCATTTTTTATGTTGGGATTTTACAAAGAACAGTCATGCTGGTTCCTGTGAGCAACTGTGCCCAGAGATCTGTCACTTACCAAGGAAGGGTGACCTTCCCATCCACCTCCTCAGAATGTGAACAAGTGAGAGACGGTGGTCCCTCCAAGGTATCTGTGTGCCCTGTCTTTGGATTAGTCCATCTTCCCTGTCAGGTTCTGTTTTTCTTGTCACCCTGACATTTAGAAAACAGTCACCAACCACCAAATGTCTGAGGTTCAAGTGCTGTCCTCCAGCAGGGGAGGGGAGGTGGGCTTTGAAAAGAGGGATGGGACAAGACAAAGAAGGGTATCCATAAGAATTTTAGGTTTTGAGACACAAATATTTTGAGTAAAGGGTTTCCATGACGTTCTTTCTTGTCCCTGAATCACAATCTGTGTCCTTCTTCATTAATGTAAAATAGCTCTTACTTTTTTTTAGATTATCAATGAATAACTTCCAAGTATTTTCCTTTGTGACACGTGTACCTCAGTTATTTTTAACACAGTATGAAAAAAATAATCTCAACTGGTCTTTTGATAAAGTCCAATAACCATAGACATACTTGTCAGTTAATATTTAACTAGGTCGGTAGACAAATAATGGACTTATTATTTTAAAATGTCAGCCTGTCAGGATCTTTGGACTCCAAATGGGAGCCAATGGAGGTCATGGCATCCAAGTGGACATGAAGGTCAAGCGAGGGATAGGGCCACCGCCAGCACAAACAAGCTACCGAAAAGGGTGCATTTTCTGCAATCCCTGGACCCAAGAACTGACATCCCACCACTGAAAAGCATCCTTCCCAGTGCTGCTGGGGAAATGACCCCTGACAAGGTGGATGTGATAAAGAGGTAAGTCTTGATTGGCGGGGAAAACAGATCTATCAATGTGGAAAACAAAAAATCAGAGATAAGCCTTGAAGTCAAAGAGATAACCACAAAAAATCAGAGCTACTAGGTTTTTGTTTTTTAAGATATTAGTTTTGTGCTGGAGATTTGGCTCTGGGTTGAAGAGCATCTGCTGCTCTTGCAGAGTTCAATTCCTGACACCCACACTGGGTTGTTCACAACTGCCTGTAAACTAAGCTTCAGAGAGATCCAATGTCTCCATAAGCACTGACATGTGTACACAGCCCTCACCCATCCATGTGCGCACAATCACAATCAGAAGTAATGAATCATACACAGACACACACACACACACACACACACACGCACACACACACAATGGGACTGACAGAAAATCCATGCCTTTAACCCCATCACTGGGGAGGCAGAGGCAGGCAAATCTCTGTAAATTCAGGGCCTGTCTGATCTACACAGGTAATTTTACGGCAGCTGGGGCTACACTGTGAGACTCTGTCTAAACATTTATGTGTTTGCATGCACGGATGTGCATGTGTGCAGGTGCCCACAGTGGCCAGAAGAGAGTACTAAACACGCTGGAGCTGGAATCAGAGGCAGCTGTGAGCCACCTAATGGGAGGTGTAAGGAACCAGATTCAGGTCCTCTGAAGGAACATCGGGTACTTTTAACTGGGAAGCAGAGCACAGGCTGACCTTAAAAGCACAATTCTCCTGCCTCTGCTTCTCAAGTCCTAGAAGTACAAGCATGCACTACACACAGCCAGCAGACACTAGGGGCCCCTGTCGTCTTCTGTAGGTTTATTCCGTAAGAACCAGCAGGTCTGCTGAGATGAAGTGAAATGCTTGTTTTCTTTTGCCTCTTGAAGGGTAACTGCGCCTTCTTTAACCTACACATACAGACATAGCCATCAGTTTCGGCCACTTCAAGTGCTGGGGCAGTAGCTGGGTTGGTAGTATTCTTGTCTGGCATATATGAAGTCCTGGGACTCATCCCCAATGGTACAGAAAGCCAGGTCTGGTGCATGCTTGCAATTCCAGCACCTGGGAGGCGGAGGCAGGAATATCAGAAATTTAAGGCCATCCTTGGCTACACAGCCAATTTGGAAGCCAGCCTGGGCTACATGAGGCTATTTCAAAACAGAAAATACAACCAAAAGAACAGATGTGACCAGGAATGTACACAGATACTCATGCAGTGTGGCAAGGGCCATGCGTATGAGCCAGCCCTCCATGATGGCTGGCCTCGGGGGTGTCAGCAACAGAAAACCCAGGCAAGGCAAAACCACCAAGAACCAGTTCATGCCTCCTCCTGCTTCCCTATCTTAAGTTATATAGGATGTTGCTTTCAGCTTCAGAACTTGCTAGGAAACCAAACAGTGGCCAAGCAGCAGCTGTTGGCCGGCCCCCCAAATCCTCCCACTCTCCCAGTAACAGGACCATTTCTAGCTCAGTTTGAATGTAAGTGAGATTTTTAGCATGTCATGGAGAGACAGGACATGACCCTGGTAAGTCTGAGGGGCTAAAGAAACATGCAAGGTCAGTCACCCCACTGGCCAAGGTTTCAGGCTGGAGATCACGGCTGTGGCAGTCTGACATCAGACAGCATCTCCAGAGGGCCAAGCTCCTCAGCTGGTGAGCTGAGCTCCCGGATAGATGGATAGATCTTCTGATCTGTAGCCTCGGTGGTGGAGGTGGCAGTAACTGTAGGTGGACTGGTGGTTGGACCACTGTTCTCTCTTGAGAAATTTAAGAATCACGTGGGTGTGCTCCTGAACAGGAGAGCAGCTTCGGGATGAGGACGTGAGAAGAAGGCAGCAGGGGAGGCATGCAGGATGTATGTGTGTGGCGGGACAGAAGGCCCACTGCAGCCTCCAGCAAGCATCAAGCTCTGTGTGAGCATAGCGAGGCCCAGCCGGGGACACCCCTGCTGAAGACAGTATGGCTTGAAGCCAAGCAGAGCCACTGATGGGCCGGCCCTTCACCCCTATTCTGGGACCATGTCACACGGTTCCTCGGCAGGGTCAGCAAAGAGATTTTACTCTGAAATCTGTTCTGAAAGGTTGGACAAGGGGCAAGACACGGATTCTCAAATCACCCTCCACTGACTTTATTGACACTAGGGGGTTTCCCTCAGAGTGTCCACCCAGGCCCACGGGTGGTGATGGGCATGTGTACACTCGTATGTGCACATGTATGTGTTTGTATGTACACACATGTGTATGCTCGAATGCACATAATTACTCAGCAACTACCTTTGTATAACTTCACATTTTTGGGATACAGAAATAGTTTTATTTTCTTAATGCAGCATGGTAGACATACAATCAATTATTCCCTAGAGTGTGCAATATAAATTATTCACATTAAAAAATTAATGACAAAGCCTGATGTGCGGGAAATATTAAAAACATACACCTAATTTTTATGTGTTTTGACCACGAACATTGCTAGCTTTATAAATCTGAATAAATACGACATGGCGCACAGTGGCTCGAGTACAGATGGGCCTGCTCCAGGCGTAGTGAGAAGCCGCTCTCCACTTTGGTCACTGAGATCCCGTGGTGGGCACGGGGTGGCTCTGAAACGCTTCCAGAACTACAGGAGGACGTCTCGGGCTTTCCTCCTATTCTCCCTTGTAGCGAGGGGGTCTTTTCTCCTTAAAAGCAAGAAGACCTTCCAGTCTGTCTTTCGTTGAGATGGTCTAAGAGACAAAACATGACACACACTAAAATATAAAACACAACAGTGTATCAAGCATTGACTACGAGAGCCACCAGCAGCTGCTGGGAAGGCTGCGTGTCCCCTGAACAAGTCTAAGTGTGTGGCCAAACTATTTTTAATCCAAAAAAAATTTTTTTTCCATTTCTACTATGCTTTAAAAGTGAGACATTTGATTTTTAGAGGCTAAACAGACAAAAGCTCAGGAAGCGGAGAGCCCTGGGCTTCCTCTGGTCCACCAGTTCCAGCAGCCTGGCTCAGAGAACACAGTCGGCGTTCTCATCCACTTGGATGTTCTGTGGGTTTGGACAGAAGTGTGACGTCATCTGTCACCACAGTGCACGGATGGACAGCTCAGCTGCCCAAGCATCCTTTGTTGTCTACATACCCATCTCCAACATGACAAACACCTCTTCCGGAACGCCACTGGGCGTCGGGACCCAGGACCCTCAGACCGAATCCTTTCTCAGAGCACTGTGACTTCAAGGGTCCTTTGTGACATTTTGTTACTTGACAGATCCTACCTTCTTCTCACTGTGCAATATTCTACCGCACAGATGTACCGGGTGGTCTATTCACCTACAGATGGACATCTTTTCGTTTTTTTATTCTTGAGACAGTCTCACTATACGGTTGAGGCCATCTTCAAAGTCTCAAGTTACCACAGGCTAGTCTTGACCTTCCTTGAATTTTAGTCTTGTGCCCCTAGACCTAACTTCAAAGGACATGTTGATTGTTTCTAGATTAGCACTTGTGAACAAAGCTTAGTGGCAGGTTTTTGGGCAGATATGTCTCAGTAAACATCAAGGGGCACAGCTGCTGGGTGTTGTGGTCAGAGGCCACTTGGCCTTACCTCAAACTGACAGCTCTCTTGGGGTTACTGAACAACTAACCTTGCAGCCACAGTGAGCGTCAGTGCCCACTGTTCCTAACTCTGGTCATTTAACACATACTCCACAGTCTTCAGTTTCCAAACGACAGGTGTTTGCAGCAGTCTTGGGTGGCGGTTTGTCACATTCTGTGGCGAGGTGGCTACTCAGGGCTCTTGTCCATTTTTAAAGTGGGTTTTCATGACCTTACTGTGCAGCCTTCAAAGTCCTCAATGTGTTGTGGATGTAAGGCCTTTCTCAGATCTATATTGTGGAAAGGCTGGCTTCTACATCCTTTCAGCCGAGTTCTACTGAGCAGAAGGGAATTTTAATGAAGTTAAACACTCTGCTCTTCTCTCTGGGGCTTTACATCGACATAACCAGGGACGAGCTTCCACCTACCTCTTCTGTATGGCTTTCCCACCACTGGGATGGAACTACGTTTTGTGAAAAGGATAAAGCTATGTGTCACGCATGTGGATGCCAGGATGCTCCGTGTTGCTCTTACGTGGCTGGGCTGTGGAGTCTCCTACCTCAGCCTTGGGTGCACTATCAAGCACTTTCACCAGCTCCACAAAGTCTTGAACCTGGGCGCTCTGGGTTTCCAGTTTCATCTTCTGGCCACACTGAGCTATCTACTCTGCATCTTGTCTTTGGACTCTGAATCAACCTTTTACTATAAAATAATGAGCTGAGATGCTTGCTGTTATAGAATTAAATGTACACACGTTTGTCTTTGTTTTGAGACGAGGTCTCACTTCACTGTGTCGCCCTGGTGGCCTTGGAATTCACGAGTGTCTCTGCTCCACCCCCACCACTGGAGTGCTGAGATCAAAGGTGTGCACCACCACACCCAACAGGACTGACTTCTGAATGTTGCCGAGTCTCCCTGCAACAAACAGGACTTCTAACACACAGATCATGATTTCTGCCATCAGTGTTCACTAATTTTCTGCTCTAGAGCTTGGTAGGCTTTGTTAAATGTTTTGACTACTAAGAAAATAGTCACAGATTTCCCTTGCTACAGGTATGCAGGATTAGTGTGATTTTGCTGTGACTTCCGTGGAGGATTTCCCACCGTTGATTTCTTGGAATTGTCTCAGACGGTTATGTCCGTAGCCTCATTTCTACCTTTTCAACATGTGTGCTTTCCATTTCTTGGTCTTGTCTTGTTGCAAGAGCTCAGCTCCTGACCTGAAGCTGACAGGACACTGGGTAGCCACCACTGCCTGACCCGGACGGGTGAGCACCGTGTCAGAGCAGGGTCTGCTGAGCTCACACTCTGGGGAGAGCTTTATGGAGAATATGGATCTTGACAAAGGCTTTTGCTTCGGGGAGTGGTGGTGTAGGTGTCTATCAATATAACCGTACACTTTTCATTCTCTTTGAAGAAAGAAGGCTCAGAACCCCAGGAATAGCCATAAATATTGCCACCACATAGCAGGGCACCCCTGTAAAGTCTCAGCATCAACTACTACCAACCCAGACGAATCCGCCCCGAGGGTGACAATGCACACAGTCACTGGATCTGTGAACATGTTACCTACCTGAGCATAGCAGGCTTCTTCTATGGCTAGCCCTGTTACTAAGTCAACCTGAGGATAAAATAGAGTTCATTTTATCAGTAAGGTAGATTCAATACAAATTCAAACTGAATAGCCCCATCCTAAACAACAGTGTCCTCTGACACAGCCCAACTGCTCAGAAGGATGTGCTGCCTGAGACTTGTAACTAGGCTCCTGAATTCACATCCTGACACACCATCTGGGAGCTGTGTAACCTGGGAAAGTTATGTGACCTCTCTGTGCTTCAGAGGTATGTCTGACAAGGGGCTAGCCTCAGTACTCATCAAATGAAGGGTAAGTGAGTGTTACTGGAAGAGTTGCCTGGCAGAGGGTAAGGACTATCTGGGGTGTTTCTGAAAATATTGTTAAGACTATTAAAGTACTGAAATAAGTCAAATACTTGTAATCTTATGAAACAGCACTCACTGCATGTAAACCCCCTCTCCAGACACTGGCTCACAGACAAGGAAGCTTTGGAGGGCCCCGTGTGCAGAGAAGAGCGAGCTTTCTCAGACTCCTGCAATAACTGAATACCAAAGCTGCAGTGGAGCGACAGCTCGGCCAGCTAGCAGTGCTCGCTGTGCAAGCATGAGGATCTGAATCCGGACCCCAACACTCATAAGAAGCTGGGCATGGGGGCCTACATGCCTGTCACTCTAGTGCTGGAGGGTGGAGGTGCACACAGGAGGATCACTGGAGCTTGCTGGCTGCCAACTTAGCCAAAAAACAAAAAAAAAAAAAAAGCAAGCTCCAGGATCAAGGACAGGTCCTGCCTTAAAACAGTAACATGGAACCTGAAAGAGAACACCTGACACTCTTCTTTGGTCTCAGTGTGCAAAAAAATGCATGCATAAGCAAATGAGCACACACAAACACTCTCTCTCTCTCTCTCTCCTTCTCCCCTCTCCTCTCACCCCACAGTTTATGAGACTCCGCACTGTCTGCCACTCTCCTATTCTAGGACGCTTCTCCTTTGAATTCATGTTCCCAGTGTGACACTCAACCCCCTCAGACCAGCCTGGGCTCACTGGTTCTCCCTGCACACATACGTTGAGATTCCAGGGAAAAAGTGATATATAGCACTGATGACCCCACTAGAGTGATATCAACAGGAACAAGGCTCCACAGGCTGTAGGAGCACCCTGAATTTTGCAGCTATGGCCCTAGGAGGAACCCCAGCAACGTCCATTCTGGAGACTAGGAAATGACCCAGCCGACTGGCTCTGTGGAGCAGCTGCCCTCCCCTTGGGCACTCACCTCCATCCCTTGGTTAATTGCTAGTTTGGCCACTCTCATTGCAACAG
The DNA here is from genome assembly GCF_004785775.1 of Grammomys surdaster. Classification (NCBI taxonomy): domain Eukaryota; kingdom Metazoa; phylum Chordata; class Mammalia; order Rodentia; family Muridae; genus Grammomys; species Grammomys surdaster. The sequence goes on from NW_021604656.1 coordinate 1,881,629, forward strand.
GCCCCTGAAATCAAAAGTAAAGAAATAAGCTCTAATTACTACTTAATGCAAATTATGAGGAATTCCTCAGCATAATTCACTTATTCCCAGTGCTGGATCCATGGATCAGCTAACAGTAACTGAGATGCTGGACAGAAACTCATTTTCTGAGCTTCAACTCTGGAGTGGCTCTCCCTGGTCAAACTGGGTCTTGAGGGCAGCAGGAGATGTGCAGTCCTTTGAGTGCCCAGCGCGCCTCAGCTACTGTCTCCCGAAGAGAGACTAACTAGTGGCGATGCCAGAGGTCAGGCTGGAGATGAGCTGGAGCCGTTAAGTGCTCCGAGACACACTTCTGTATTTGATACCTTTCCTGCCTCAGCATGGACAGCTGACTGCAGTGACGGCGGACACACAGACATGTGCCCTCGGGTATGTCTGGGTTCTGAGGGAAGAAGAGGACACCCTCTCTGAGAACAGCAGCAGCAACGTTCATACCATGGAAGCTCAGCTGCTGTCACTACTCAATTTACATCTGTGTACAGGAGTGAGCATCGATGTGCTGGATTTCGAATTGAATGGCCTTTTCTATTAAAATACAATATAGTGAGGCTGTGGAGAGGGCTTAGCGGGTAACAGGCTTCCTGGGAGCTCAGATCTCCAACACACACGAATAGCAGGTTAGCGTGGCAGCCTGCCTGTCTGTGATCCCAGCACTTGGGGAGGCAGAAACAAGCATACTGTGCTGACAGGACAGGTGAGTTGAACTATAAAGCTCAGGGCCCAAGAAAGAGATCCATGAGGTGAAAGACAATGGAGGAAGACATCATCAACAAACCCTGGCCTCTACGGGCATGTTCACACGTGGTCTCCTGACTTGGTAGGACACAGTGTCATTCCATATGCCTGGATGTGAGGCAGCACTCCCCTCCCCCATCATTTTCTCTCCACAGAGATGACTTAGGTTAGAGCAGAGTTGGTATACGAGCAAAGACAATTTACTAGAAAGTTACACTGTTTGTGTGTGTGTATGTGTGTGTGTGTGTGTATGTGTGTAGCATGAGTGACGTGTGTCTGTCTGTCTGTTGGTATACAATGCAACCCTCAGATTACTTTCAAATCTTAATTTTAATTGCTTTACTTGAGAGGCAGGGCAGGCCACCTCAGTGTGAGAGATGGGTGCTCTCATGGTACCTGAGGTAGAAACTCTCTTGCCAGGTCCAGCGCCTTCCTGTAGGCAGCATCTCCGTCCTGGTTCTGTTCTAACACATGGCTGATCAAGCCCACAGCTTTGGCTTCTTGACCGTCAAGAACTCGTGCAGAGAAGATGAGTTCTTTAGCCAGCGACATCCCGATGGCACGTGGTAATCTCTGTGTCCCTCCTGGAGGAGGAAGAGGAGGAAGAAGAGAAGGAAGAGGAGGAGGAGGAGGAGGAGGAGGAGAAGAGAAAAACAGCACGTGATGATTTGAAGTAAGTCCTAAAAATAAAACAGGGCCCGAAGATATTACTCGCTTCAAGAACGGCTGCAGTGTCTGGAGTTACCACATCAATGACATGGAAAGCAGGTAAGACCATCGTGTCCCAGAGTGGTGTGGGTACCTGGACACCTGGTATATTCTTCAGGCAAGGTGGGTCTGGCGAAGACAGGATTCTTGTGAGAATCCTTGATGGTGTGTGGATTGTGAGCTCACGTGAATTTAGTAGAGACGGAAGCGACGAAGATGAAAACCCTCACTGTTCCTGAAGGAAGGCCTCCCCACTGCTGAAGACGCTTGCTCACTTGCTAGCTCGCTCACTCACTCATACTCACTCTCACACACACACACATGCACTCACTCACACACTCATAGTCTCACTCACACACTCACTCATTCTCACATTCACTCTCACACTCACACTCACATGCACTCTCACAATCTCACACTCACTCTCATACTCAAACTTACTCTCACACTCACCTACTCTCATATTCACTCACACTTTCACTTTCACTCACACTCACCCACTCTCATGAACTTCCTCATTTCCACACACAACTACTCTCATACTCATACTCTCATTCACTCACACTTACATGAACTTACTCATTTTCACACTCACATCCACTCTCATACTCACTCTCATTCACTCTCACACTCACCCATCCTCACACTCAACACTCTCACATTCACTCAGACTCTCACATACTCTTCTCACTCTCACTCACACTCACTCACACTCTCTCATTCACACTCACTCACACTTTCTTATTCACTCACATACTTGAACACTCTCATACTCTCACTCACACTCAGTCACACACTCACTCACACTCATTCTCTTCCTCATTCCGATGTGTGCTCCTCTCTGCTGAGGAAGCTGGCTCTGCAGACAGGATTCTACACCCGGTCTTAGCTCTGGACTTGACGGCTCCGAGACCCAGGCCAAGGAAGAACAGTAGAACAGCCGCCCAGTTTAGGGTAAGCACAGGTCAGAGGCTAACACATCAACCTATAGACCAACTCACTGCAGCATCTTCTGGGGAAAAGGCAGGGAAGAGGGGCCAGATCCCCTTGGAGCTAGAGTGGTGGGTGGCTGTGAGCTGCCCAAACGCATGCTGGGAACTGAATCTAAGTCCCTTCCTAGAGCAATAAGGGCTCTTAACCACTGAGCCATCTCTCTGGCCCCAACCAAGAACATTTTAATCCTTAAAAATCATTCCTACCTTGCAGATTTTAACCTATCAGTAGGTTGAACTTGACAACACTATGAATTTCTTACTGAGGTTGGAGCCAGGGATGGTGGGAACTGGTGGACCCTGGTGAGGTCCTGATCCAACACTCACATAGCACTTCTGCTCTGTGGTGCCTGAGTGGATGTGGGACAGCCACAGTTGCACGTGCATGTTCTGAACATGCTCTCAAATACTTTGCACTGAGCTGAGGCGTCTGTCTCCATTGTGAGCCAGAGGAGGGAGCTCCCCTATTCAGCATTCCATGTGATCCCTGCCATCTTCAACCTGCCCCTGCCCGCCTCAGTAAATGCAGACTCTTCAGCAAGGCACACACACGGTTTACCATCCTGCCTTAACTGCCATCTGAAGCCCAGTCAGCCAAAACCAAACATTTGGGGGACGAATGTTCTCAAGAACGCATAAAGATGACAGTCAGCTTACACGGGCTCAAAAGCAGGTTCTTCCACAGAAGAACATACAAGATACATTTTGTATCTTCTAGTCTCTAGAGCAGCTCAGGGGCTCAAAATGGCTGCTGAAACCTTGCCATAAAGTCTGCAGAAAGAAAGAGAGGAGGAAAAAAAAAAGCATTCCACTTGAGGGAGATCTTAATGAAATAACGGCCAGTCACAACTGCTTGTGACTGCTCACTGGCAGCACTGGCTCACACACAGCTGTGGGGGGCATGAGGAATGTAACTGGGGCTCTGTTTCCAGTAGGATGGAAGTGGGTAGACAATCAGCAGTCACAAGCTCGACGGGCAAAACCGATTTGGTCACGTCACCGGCCTTTCACATTTACATGTTATTTGAGTTGGACAGAAGTAGACTGGACGTGTCAGACCTGGCTGATGGTTTCATTATTTAATGGAAGGCATCAAAACACCCTAGATAACAGCCTGACAAGGGTCCACTACATAAAGCGGGCAGAGGCTCCGGCAGGGCAAGCTTTTGCCAGAGGAGAAATGTAAGTTTTAAGCCCAATAAGCTGCCACCCTCTGTAACCTCGGCTGTCTTAGACAGGCCAAGAGCTCAGGTCAGTGGTGACCTGGCAGTGGGAACTTCAGCTCTTCTCCCACACTGCAGCCCTCGAGGCTAAGTGCAGACAGCAGACAGACACAACTCCCCTTAAGAAAGCTTTGACAGTTCACAATCAATTATAGTGTAATATACAAACAACTGAACATAATTTGGAGCCATCTGGTACGAAATGTAAACTGTAAAATCGGCAAGCTTGGCCTGGTTGGTTTGCCCTTCATCTCTCCCTCCTCTTGACTTCATAGAAAAAAAAAATCTATACTAACAAAAGGGGACACTTGGCACACGGACTTCAAGTTGAAAGCAACACAGGCCATAGCAGGGAATTTTACCAACAAAATTAGCAGTGACCTTTGACTCCGGAACTCCTTATAAATCCTCTCTCTTAACAGAGAGGCCCACACTGCAGCATATGCCCTTTTATGCAACAGACACACAGAGCTGTGCCAGAGGCTTCAGGCAAAGCCTTCTCAGTAGACCAGGCCCCGTGCTCACACGACTGACTTCTGTGTCACAGTCACAAAAAAACCACTGGCAGATGTAGCCTTCGGTCCATGACCCGTTGTTGAGCGTCAGAATGCTCTCCCCTCTCCATGCTCTGGGCATGCTGTAGAGCAGTGGGTGCGGGGAGCCCACCACCAGAACATATGAGGAGAAAACCCAACTGGCTGACGGGAGGCAGGACATCCTGAACCACACAAGGAGCTTTCTCTGCCTGGCTCCTGCTGACACCTCACGTAGAAGAACTAGAATGCTTCAGGACTGGACAGGAAGACGAAGCTCACACATCAGTTATTTTTACAAGGTCACCTAGGCAACTGGCAGCAAATGAGGCGACATAGTGCAGCTTTAAAGTTTCAGAATTCATTACTACAAACCTTTTCTACTAGACCTACACACTGTTAGTGGAAGACACGTCGGAGTTGCTTTCACTCATTACAAACAAAATGACGCTTCTTAAACGTTTCTATGTATTTTCTTTCTTTAACAAAAAGTATTTGCTGAGACACTGCTCTAAGTGTCTTAGCTTCTTGTTCTGGGGCTCTGGGGCTCTAACCCAGGACATTGTTAATTATGGGGAAAGCCCGGCCTCAGACCTACACCCGAAGCGGTAATCAGCCCCATGTCTCTTAATGTCTTAAAAGCACATTGCTGCAGACCAGACAGACAGCCCTCCTTTTGAAAGCTATGGGAGACAGGCAAAGAGCACTCTGACCGTTCCCAGTGCTGCCAGCACCACAGTGCCCTCTGCACCACATGCAGTCTGCAGGCTGAACTCCAGGAGGGTCTTAGGGGCATCTGGAGAACAAATGGCTACCTCATGATAGCTGCTTCTCACACAGGCCAAGTGGAGTCCGCAAGTCTGATATAAGTGGAGACCTTGCAAGCAGCAGGCTTCCACCATCAACACGTCATCCCAGAGAAGCTGCTGCCAGGAAGAGGGAGTCACTGAACCCTGCATGGCATCAGCTAGCTCCCTCACGCTACCAGCATAAGGCACCATGTCCCCACATACTTGTGACCATGTCTACTCTCCCATGTGGCGCGCCCCCATTTCAATTCCTATGTACACGAACGTGTGCTAGATTATCACAGACACCAGGAGGCTGGGTCTCCTTCTGTGATGAGTACTTAGACTACCAAATAAACCGGGTGTTTTGTATATATAACATGACACAAAGGAACCTGGCCTTAAAGGAGCCGTGCGTGAGGTACTTGGACACAGTGGCTTTGCTGGAAATACAGCTTTCACACTGACCATAGCTGACTGCTGGCATGAGCTGTCACACAGCCAGGCCACTCTGTGAGACCTGCTTATCACTCTGTCATGTGTTTTCCTTACATTTAAAAAAAACTCTGTGTGTGTGTGTGTGTGTGTGTGTGTGTGTGTTCGTGCATGTGTGTGTGAGTGTGTAAGTGGACAAAGACGAGCTGGGTGTCACCATCTGGGTGCTGAAAACTGAAGCTGGGTGTCTACAAGCTAGCACTGGTAACTGCTGAGCCATCTCCCCACCCCCACACCCCCTTACATCTTAAATGGTGAAAACCAATTATGCAATCGTGTTTCCAAACTCAGCGCGGTGTTAACTGTCTTTACTAAGCTCTTTACCAAGAAGAGGTTTCCTCATCTCTATGACCAGATGATAGGGCTGTGGTAGTCAGCTAGGGTGCACTGCACAGGACTCTACCAGTGGAAACATCTCTTGACTCACAGGTTCTGCAGGAACTCAGGAAGTATGTGCCTTTTGTCTGGCTCCAAGCCTCTCAGGGACATAGGCCTTTGCTGTAGGCTCCCTCTGCCTCTGGCCAACATTCTGTGTCCCGAACTCATGAGCAAGGTAAGAGGGCTGCCCCCTGGCATGGTGTGACTCAGTGGAGTGATGGAAGAGAGATAAAACACAGGGAGAGGTCACAGTCTTAACAACCTCTCCGAGGGATGTCAGCCCACGGAGTAAGCCTCCGGGGATGGTCACCCCTGTGAACAGGGCAGACCACGCAACACACATCCCTTCCTTCGTCTCTTTCTAGAAAGCCTGCAGAGCTTTCAGAAGTTACCAATGATCCTCATCCTTTCCAGGCTGAGGAGGAGAGAGAAACAACATGCCAACGAGGCCTCTTTAAAACACAACAAGAAGATAGGGGAAGAGTAACATGAAGGCACTGCTTTGGGACCTGCCCGTGACAATGAGGGTAGATGACATGGTGCACACACGATACAGTGCATACATGACACGGTGCACACATGTTACATGGTGTGCACACATGATGTGGTGCACATATGTGACATGGAGCGCACACATGGAGTGCTGTGCACAGCATGCATGCATGACCAGTGCATCCACATGACACGGTGTGCACACATGACATGGTGCACATGCATGGAACAGCATACATGCATGACGCAGTACATACACATGAAGAGCTATTACCACATTAGCAATGGAGCCAGGTGACGGGGGGTTCCCTCAGTGAGGGGCCTAAGGGATTAAGCCACAGTCAAGCATCCCTAGTAGCAGACACACACTCTGACTCAAATCTAACCACTACATACTTTCTTCTCACAAATGCCAGGCATTACCATCCAGCCAGCAAAATATTATTGAAAAAAGGAACATGGAAAAAAATTAATGTTTCCAAAATACAACCAAACAATGACTCAGAGATGAAGACATGAAAAGTTTCATTTTTCCTAACCAAAGTAGGTCACACAGTGAAAATGGCAAGATTCTGAAATAGCAGAATTATCAAGAACACACAACTAGCATCTAATGAGAGCCTCCTACACACTACACAGCTACGCCCGGAAGAATCCCAGAAGGCCATACTGTCATTACGCTCATGTGTCACATTGAAAACCTAGGCTCACAGAACTGCAGTGACAAAACCATGTGTGCACACATGCACATGAATGTTCATGAGTGGATGGTGGCAGATCATCTCCCTGCTTTACCTTGACATCAGGGGCCCAGGCCTCACGAGTCCCCCCCCCCCCAGCTCTCCTTTGATGGGCAAAGGCTCGGTGAGCATAATGAAAGGAAAGTCTGAAACTGACTGTGTCATCCCTGGAACAGCAGGGACAGTGGCAGAAAGCATTGAGTGAAGAGCTGGGCTCAGATCGGCCGTCAAGTACTGCGGGGGGGGGGTCATCTGTGCCTCTTGGGGGCAGGCTGCTCCCCACATGCTTTGCTCTGGAGACATACCCTACTTCCTATGTATTAAGGCCTGGCCATTGTCACACTGTCACTGTGAACTCTCTGAGGTCATGTGCTTGTGACCCGTCCACGTGGAGCTGCCCACTGAAAAACAAAGGGCAAAATGAGCAAATGCCAACAAGTGCAATGCTCGAGAGTTCACTGAGATGGACCAGCCAGCCTGGTAACTGGTCACCAGGGAAACCACTACACTCTGTAAATGCCAGCACAGGAAAGCCTTCCTAGAGAGGCAGTCCACAACTGCTCTGCATTAAGAAAGCAGGATGAGCATTCTCTGGGGCATAGTCCGGCAAGATGAGGCAATTCTAACTTACTGGAAAGATTATTTTTGTAAACCATATCCAACTACTGGTCAGTTTTTCAAAACTCTGAGTCATATCTCAAGAAAAACTGAAAAAAAAAAAAAGACAAACAACATTCCGAGGTTCAATCAAACACAGAAACAAAATATATCACACAACACCTTAATCCTCATCTAAATCACCAAGAAAACCCATGCCTAGCACAAGTGTCAGCTCCCTGTGCCTACCCCTGGCTGCATGGCTAAAAGGGAAGCCCCCATGCTCCCGACCACAGTTTCCTTTCTGAAGTTCAGTTCCCCCAGATGAGCGCAGCACCGTGGGAAACTCAGAGGTAGTTCATGGCTTGGCAATGGGGCAGCTTGGGCACATGTCCTGCTCCGTGCTGCCTTGTCCTAGGATGAGAAGTCCTCTCCTTCAGTGTGTACACTACTGCCCCATGCCGGTTGGAGACACGGTACAGGACTATTCGTGCTCACATGCACTGGCCTCTACATGCAATCCCATCAGGAGGGCTGGACCTAGAGGGGACAGAATGTAACAGGACTCATCTGTTGTTTTAAGCATACACTGGGAATCTCAGAACACAGCCCCTCCCAAAAGGGCAGCAGGTATACTAACAGTATTATTACAGTAACATTGGTCAAAGCTGTCATGATAAAATGTTGGGGGACTCCACAGCACTGACTACCCAGACTTCCTTCTCAGAAACTGCTTGTAAATAAACAGGCACGGAAGCTGAGCGCGTTTTTACTCTGCTTTTGCACTTTGATAGTTCACACTACTTTGGAGCACCACTGGAGGCTAACCTGTCTAAGACTGCCATGTTTTCATTCTGCCCACATCTCATGACCAGCTCCTTAGTGGGGAGCTGAGTGTATGGGTGGCAGGCCTGTCACAACGACAGACTATCCTCACTAAGGGGACCGTGGGGCACAGCTGACACTGTCACTGCTTCTGTGTGAGGACGTGAGGATCTGCTACCATGTGACATGGCAGCTGAGGGAAGGCAACAGTAGATCTGCAGTGTGTGTGTGTGTGTGTGTGTGTAATTAACCCACACTGATAATATTTTAAATGAAACCTTCACACTGATCATAAGCTTACAATGTAAACTGCAGAAACCCATAGGAAACTTAAGTCATAGCCAATTCCTCTCCCTTCAAAGTCCATGAAAAAACTAGTTGAAAGAGGCTTGGGGGAAGTTAAAACCTGTGTGGACAGACAGCCCTCAAGATGGAGAGGTACAGACCAAAGGACAGGTATTTGAAGGTCACAGCAAACTGGGATGCTAAACCACAGATGACTCCCCTCCACCGTCGCCCTCTTCAGGTGGTTCCCAGAACAGGGAGGTAGACACTTTGCTTTTTAACTAACAAAGTAGGGAAAAAGCCAAAAATATTACACTCACCCAGTCTAGGGACTGAAAAAATGACATAATCAAATGATTATCTCAAAAGATGCAGGGGACCTTCCTCAAAGTTTACTTTCTCTTCATGATAAAAGCCTCGAAGAAAGCAGGAAAAGAAGGAACTTTCTCCCACCATAATAAAAGCTATGCATAACAAATGGAGAGCCAGTGCTAGACCAACAGAAGGACCAAGGATAAGACAAAGGTGACTACCATTTCCAATTACTCACAGAAGGCTTAGCAAGCCAGAGCAGTGCGCAAGACAAAGAGAAAGTAGCAGACGGGACATGATTTGGAAAGGAAGAGTCACAGCATCCCCGTTTGGGAAAACGTGACCTTACCTTCTAAAGACCCTGAAGATCATAAGGAAACTCTCTGATCTGGCAAACACTTTCAGTGAAGTGGCAGGAAACAAAATCGGCGTAAAGAAACCGTCAGCCTCTCTGCAGACCCACAACAGCCAGCCAGGAGGGATTAGGAAAGCAGTCCCATTGTTGACAGCTCTGAAATGAAGGAGTGAATGACAGAGAACACAAACAAGACACACAGGAAGGAGCCCAACCAATAAGATGGATGATTTCTGTAAGAGAAATTGTAAGACACTGAAGAAAAATCGACTGAGGACTGTGGACAGTGGGAAGACGCCCCGTGCCTGCAGATCAGCCGATCGATGGTATCAAAGGGCCTTTGCTACTGAAGGCATCTACAGGGTCAACATAATTACCATCAAGACCCCAAAGACATTCTTCAAAGAAAAACAACACCAGAACTCACACCAAAGCACGAAAGACCCAGAAGAGGCAGAGCAGTCTTGAAGAGAGAAAGCAGGGGCAGAGGTATCACAATGACTGTTAGAGAGCCACAGTGACAAAGACTGCGTGGCGATGGACATGCACGCCAAGGATGCCACAGCAGGCCCAGAAATACGCGCGCACACCACAGTCATCTGACATTTACAACGGTGCCAAGAGTATAACTGGAGAAAGGGGAGCCTCTTCAATAAAGTACTGGGAGGGCTGGACATGCAAATGTACAAAGTCAAAGTAGATCTGCCTCTCACTCTGAGTAAAAATCAACTCACAATGGGAGTGAGACCTGACATCATAACGCTATTAGAAGGAACTCCAGGATACAGGCAGGCAAGGACTTTCTGAACAGGACTCAACAGCTCGGAAACAAGAGCAAGAACTAACAAGCGGGGTTATACCGTGTTTAAAAAGCTTCTGTAGAGCAGAGAAAGAGAAGGACAGAGTGGGAGACACCAGCAGACATCCCGTGGGTGTACACACAGAATGTAAGAACATGAAACACAAAAGCCTCAAATAAGCCCATCAAGGGCCAAACGAAACGGATAGGCACATCTCATTGCCAAGAATAACTGACCAAAAAGTACATCAAGAAATATCCAGTGTCCTCAGCACCTGTGCGAAGAATAGCTCTATACACACACACACACACACACACACACACACACACAATGAAAACAAAATCAGATGCTGGAGAGAGCACACTGCAGTAGGAATTAGACGGGCACAGCCAGCACGGGAGTCAGCATGGAGCATGTGCAGAAATCTAGAACCCTATCTCCCCTCTGACCCAGGCACGCCACTCCCCGGAGCGCCCACAGGAATGTAGGAGCAGACGAGAGAGACGCCTGCACACATGTGCTTACTGCAGCACCGGTCATGACAGCCATGTCGACTCAGCACTGGTGACATCAGCAGAGGAACAAATAAAGAAGGCCTGTGATAGGCACACACTGGGGAGCTATTCCGCCATAAAGAGGAGTGAAATCACAGGTGTCTGCCACAGGCGGGTGGAGATGGAGATGTCACACTAAGTGAAATAAGCTCAACTCAGAAAGACAAACACTGCACGCTGGCCTGCTTATGCTCTCCTCTCATGGGGAAGGGGGGACGTGCAGAGGGGACTACCTGAGAAGAGGAAGGGGACTACTGGGAAGGAGTAGGGACTAAGGAGAGAAATGATCAAAACACACTACACACACACACACTACACACACACACACATTCACACTCTCACACACTCACTCATACCACACATACACATATACCACACACACCATACACACACACTACATATATACATATACCACACACACACACATACACACATCACACACACACAATCACACACACACACACACACACCACACATACACATGTACCACATACACCACACACATACACTACACATACACATATATACCACACACACCATACACACACACTACCTATACACTACACACATACACTATACATACATACTATACACACACACATATACCACACATACCATACACACACACCTCCTATACACTACACACACACATACACCACACACATACACACATACAGAATGTCAACAAAACTGCTAATCATGTACAGTAAATATATGCCAATACAAAACAGGAGTCAGCTCCTCCTCGGTCACTAATCTCCTAGTGGGCAGATACAAACCGTGGGCCTAAGAAGCTGAGCTCAGAGGCTACGTGAGAGGTGTGCATGAGTGGAGAAGAGCAAAGCCTGGATCCTGGCAGCTTCTCTATCAGCGCTGCCACCCACCTCAGGCTGTGGAGACTGTCACTACCCTCCCTGGCCAGGCTGTTCTTGCTCCTACTCACATAGCATGATACTCCAGTCATTTGTGAAAGCACGCTGTGTGGTCTGTGTGTGTGTAGACAGATGAGAGCCACTACCCTTCCCCAGACCCAGCCAGGGCTGGGCTCTACCCACGCGTGTTCGTGGCCGTCTCAGCACGAGCCTGCAGGAGGATGGAGGGCACAGGAAGCGGGTCTCATCACTCAGCTGTCCTGCACAATCTGGCTGACCAGACATTTGAGTGGGCCCAGACAGCAGCACCTGCTCATAATAACTAGAACCAGTAACACGTTTGTGTATTAAAAAAAAAAGAAAAAACCTTGTCAAGTTTAAGAAGACAAAGGGGGGAAACTAGCAAACAAGAGAAAAGCATTGCCAGTGGAAACAGTCAGATAAGGAGCTGATTCCTCATAGCCAGAAATCCTGAAACTGAAACCAGCAGGCTAAACACGGAGAGAGGGCAAAGCCTCAAATAGACATTAAAATGTCAATCTGGCTAGGAAAGAGACCTGTGAGGTACACAGACTCTGAACGCCCTGGTCATGTATCAGACCAGCATCTACCTAAGGTCGGGGGAGGAGGCTAGTAGAATTGCCACAGCCCCCTTGGAACACCTACCCTTCAGAGTTCAGGCTGGCCCAGTCTTGAGGACCTCCTGTGATACACTGTGCGAAGCTTTCGCCTGTGACATTATTTTAATAACAAAGAAAGGAGAACAGAGTCCGTGTGTGCCTACACAGGGTGGGGTGCACGGATGCTGCAATGGAGGAGAGAGCCAGGGTGACATCCCTGCAGCTGTAAAAATAATTGTGCAGGAAGGAGACTCACACAGACCACTGTCACGGAGCAGATGCTGCCACACCGCTCAGGTGGAGAGAGATGCTCAACTTTTTAACAAAATTCCAAAGTGTTCCCTAAATTGTGTCTAGCATTTCACAGGCAGTGCATCAACGTTCCAGATGCCCCAGGACAACAGCACCGCCCAGCGCTGACCGTGGACGTCAGCATGTGAGTCTGCGTGCCCATCGCTCCAACCACAGCGTCTGCGTGTGAGTCTATAAGCCTGTGACTGCAGATACTCAGTATCTCTTCATGCTCTTATCTGTCGCCCTCCACTTAGGGAAATGTGCTCAAATCTTCTGGCTCTTTCTTCAACCAGGTTAATTTTCCTCCTATTGATTCTCAAGGGTTCTTTACATATGGCAAGCACAAAGTCCTCCATCAGTCAGGCCCTCGTACTGTACACAATTTCCCTGACTCCACCGTAACAGTATCTTCTGAAAGCAGACTTTTTCATTTGGATGGATCTGGCTGTTGCCCTGCACGTTATGGGGATGGTTCCAGGACCCCTGGTTTAGCTGCCAGTAAATTCTCAAGTCCCCAATGTAAACGATGCAGTATAGCCAATCTATGTTAATTCTCCTGCACATGCATAAGCTGTCTCTAGATAACTAGGCAAATTAAACACTATGCAAGAGGTGCTGTACTGTAATGTTCATGGAATAATGACGAGAAGACAGTCCACACGAGCTCAGGACAAAGTCTCCAGATGTTTGTGGCCTAAAGTTAGATACAGTCGCAATGACGAACTCTGGGATGCAGAAAGCCACACATCTCTATGTTCTTCTCAAGCAGATGACGTTTTTGGAGTCTGATAATTCAGAGACCCTAACTTGCTAACTCATGATCAGAAAGATTGTTTCCCCTGAACTTTGTTGTGAGTTTTTACTTGAGGTTTCTATACTTGGGTCTTTGGTCTACATTTGTCATTTCTGACTGGGGAGACATGGAGGCTGAAGTTTACTCTTTGCATGGGGATAATCAGCAGACAAGGACTCCTTCCCAACAAGCTGCCTCTGACCCAAGCCTTATTATAAAATGTTTACATTTGTATTAGTTGTTATTTTTGTCTTGGGGGAACGAAATGCTTCAAAATGATGTTTCTCTTTCTAAAATACCTGTAATTATTAGAAACTTGAGCACAAGAGTCTAGCAATGCTGTGAACAGCAGACGGGGCTGGGAAGAGGAGCCTGGCGCAGGTTAGCATGTGGGCGTTAAACGGCTGGCAGGGGCTCCTGCTTGGATGTGGTTCACACAAGCACATCCTTATCAGCAGGGTGACCCTTCTGCTCATGGCCTTCAGTGACAAAGCTGGCTTGCCTACAGGATAGGAACTGCAGGTAAATGGTACAGAAGAAAATGAGGCAAAGGATCTGAACACTGACCCAGACAGAGCTCTGCAGGAGGCACAGCCTGGCCGAGACACAGGAAGTGCTTCTAAGGGAATCTAGGGAATCATCCTGTCGGCCGGCTGATTGTGTCAGCTGCCTGCACACAGCCAGCAGTAACATAGCATCGGTGTAAGACACATGTAAAAAGCAGACTCGTAACTCAAATTACAGATACTACAGACAAGCATAAAAGCTGTACCTAAAATGTGTTTCAAGTACTGTCTCCCTTCACTTTAAAAAGAAAATTAAGGATTTTTTTTAAATGTGAGAGCTCCTTAAAATTTATAGTCTCTGTTACTCCTTTCCTGAGGAAATTACCGAAAGGGAGGAGAAGCCGCCAAGCCAGTGGCTCTCAACCTTCCTAATGCTACAACCCTTTAATACAGCTCCTCTTGTTGTGGTGACCCCAACCATGAAATTATTTTCATTGCTACTTCATAACTGTGATTTTGCTATGGTTATGAATCATAGCATAAACATATGATATGCAGACGGTCTTTAGTGACCATGTGAAAAGGTGGTCCAACTCCCAAAGGGGTTGCAACCCACACTCTAGATCAAATGCATAAGGTCAGAAGACTGCCCTGGGTTAGCTTTCTTGGGGGACAGTCTACAGATGGAAGCATCCAAACTGTGGCTCCCCAACTCCCAAAACCCTACCCATCCATTCACCCACCTCAGTCCTGGAGGGCACTGGTGGGCTAGGATGCAGGTTTTTCTGATTTCCCTGACATTTTGTTTTAAATATCTCACCACATTAGACAGTTCCTCCAGGGGTCCCATCAGGTACATCGCTCAGCAGGCCCGCTGTGCATGGCACTCGGGGGGTCTGATCTTCTGCTCGCCCGAGAGACTGGAACTTGCTAGTAGCTTCTGCTCATAGATGTTTCCCAGATACTCAGAGGTCCAAGGAATCCCCTTGCCTTTGCGTCTCCAGTGCTGGGATTACAATCACACCACCGCATCCTGCTTTTTAAGTTGGGTTTTGAGAATTGAACTTGGGTGCTCAGACTCGCATGGCACGTTCCCTACAGACTTATCCAGCTCCCCAGCTACCACCCACCCCCTATTTGGTAGTGTCTGACTGTGGCATTGACCACCACTGCACCTAGGAAACAACCTGGGAATGTGTGCACCCTCCCTAAAATTCCACTTTTTCCAGCCTGAAGTGACTAGTGGAGAACAGAAGGAAGCTGAGAAGCCGTTGTTTTCTTCTCTCCATCATGTTTGTGAGCTTCTTAAATAGACATTCCCAGGCTTCCAGTGTGCAGTTGTTCTGACTAGTTTCCTATCAACTTGACACAAGCTAGAGTTTCTGAAAGGAGGGAACTTCAACTGAGAAAATGTTTCCATAAGATCCATCATAAGGCATTTTCTTAATTAGTGATTGACGGGGAGGGCCCAGCCCATTGTGGGTGGTGCCATCTGTGGGCTGGTGCTCCTGCGTTCTATAAGAAAGTAGGCTGAGGCATGCCATGAGAACAAGCCAGTAAGCAGCACCCCTCCACAGCCTCTGCATCAGCTCCTGCCTCCAGGGTCCAGCCCTGGTTAAGTTCCTGTCCTGACTTCCTTCAACGATGAACAGTGATGTGGAAGTGTAAGCTGAATAACCCCTTCCTCCCCAGGTTTCTTCGGCTGTGGTGTTTCATCGCAGCAACAGTAACCCTGACTAAGGCAGCAGTGGATCATGGGTGTCCTCCACTGCATCTGTTCTTCCTGTTGTAACGGGGAAAACACTGTGATGCCCACGCTATTCTCAAATTCCTGGGCTCGGTGCTTCTACCATAGCTTCTGAACTAACCAGGGCTCCCAGCACATGCCACCATGCCCTGTTGGTGATATTCATCATCTAATGACAGCAGACGGACAGTGAGTCACCTCCAAGACAAGGCCCTATCAGATTGCACGTGACATGCATGACCTCAACACCCAGGTGCTATTTACTCTAACACTAGCTCTCTGCACTAGGGATCGTGCATACCTCGGGCTGCTGTGAGGGCAAATGGACCAGGTGGAGAGAAGTCACTACACTGGCTGCGACTCCCGCCCTCTTCTTGTCTGTGCCCTGGGACAGCAGCAGTAATCTGAGCACCCCCAACCCAGTCCCCCAGCTAGGGGCCCCTAACATCGGGAGCATGCTGACATAGTCAGTTGTCAGACTCTTACAAGCTGTCCTCCGTGAGGGAGCCGGCCTCCTCTCACTGCCCTGCTCCAGCAGAGGCTGTCTGGGGAGTGCACCCTGTGCCTTTAGCTTTCCATGAGAACTCAGGAAAGATTCGCCTGCGGGAGCTGCACTACTTACTGAGGAGGAGCTGGGCTTCTGAGAGGGGCCACTGGAGAGTGGTAAATACGAGTCAATCATGGCTCATCAAGTACTCATTACAAAAGCCAGAAAGAGCCTGTAAAAGAAAAAGGGAAAGGGGAGGCCGAGTGTGGCATACTTGCTGGGACAGAGGCCTCTCCTTTGTCCTGACTCCTGAGCCTGCTCACTGGCTCCCTGATAATCCTGTGGCCTCTGTGCAATCCACTCAGGACAGAAACATTTCCACTTACTCCTGAGCATGCTCATTGGCACCCTGATAATCCTGTGGCTCAATGCATTCCACTCAGGACAGGGACAAAGTCTTACACTGACTAAGCAATGGATGGTTCCCATGACCCAAGTACTGTGACTGTACACAGCTGCCCCCCATGTCCACAGGGTCTGCACCCACATACTCAAGCAACCATAGACTGAAAGCGCACAGACTTCTGTCCTCGTCCCTACTCTCTGCCCAACAGACATCTGCACCATATCAGCTGCTAGAATATCAGCTGCTAGAGGTGACTTACGGTATGGGGAGTGTGTGCGGGTCACGTGCAAATGTGCTCTTCACTAAGGGATCCTAGCTCCTCAGACTGCAGTCTCCTCAAGGGAAGGGTGGCTTGGAAGCAACCTCTAGCAAGTGCTGCGGGCAACACAGCTAATGTGTGGTAATCGGGTAGGCCATCTCTGTTCCAGTTCCTTCAGCAACCTCTACGGTTAAGTGGTTCTCTGTGTCTAGTTGAGCTAGCAAAGCTGCTCATCCACCTCTTCCCTATGCACTTACCCATCCACCTCTTCCCTATGCACTTACCCATCCACCTCTTCCCTATGTACCTACCCATCCACCTCTTCCCT
>NW_021604656.1:1898801-1939741 GCF_004785775.1 Grammomys surdaster
TACCCATCCACCTCTTCCCTATGCACCTACCCATCCACCTCTTCCCTTCTTTGCGTCATTTTTAACAAGGTTCACATATGACTGAGAAACAGCAGCACAGAAATAAATGCCTTGAAAAAGAGGCTGTAGGGCGTGTACCAGGCACTTACACACACAGGCTCAACACCCACATGTACCCATTACCCACACCAAGCAGAGAGCTCACACGCCACCACCAGACTTATGTCTCTCTAAGGATGACATGACCATAAAGCTGTCCTACAGAGTCTGAATCCATGGGGCAGGGAGCACAATGGGGACAACTGGGTAGCTGTCCACCCCTGGACACAGAAAGCACAAGTTTCCTGAAGAGGATATCACTGAGAGTACTGGGTGTGGGTACAGCGCATGTGCTGACTAAACAAACAGCAGTGCCACAGATCAAGGTGAAGACGGGACCTTTTCAGACTGAGGCAACTCACCAATCTTGGACTGCCATTGTCAACACTGCATGCAGTCACACAGGTCTGTCTCTGTCTCTGTCTCTGTCTCTGTCTCTCTCTCTCTCTCTCTCTCTCTCTCTCTCTCACACACACACACACACACACACACACACAGAGACACACACACACAGAAGTGTATTAGGTCATTAGAACAGGCAACTTTCTATTTCCATTCTAATCTCCATCGCACTGTTTTCTGGGGTTATGGGGGTTTGGTTTAATCTTTTCTTTTAAATTGATGTAGGGGTTTGGGGCTGCAGCCCAGTGGTAGAGCACTTGCCTAGAATGTTCAAAGCCCTGAGTCCATCTTGGCACTGCAGACAGACAGACAATCAGACAGATCAAATATAATTTTCTTCAAAGTCTAATAGGACCTGTTACTTTTATAGAAAACAGTTCGTCATTAGCCGGGCAGTGGTGGTGCGTACCTTTGATCCCAGCAATCAGGAGGCGGAGGCAGGCATGCAGTGCCCTCCCGTCCTTACAGCGCATGCCCGTGCAGCCTGTGCGACAAGCACTCCAATGACTAAGCCACCATCCTGGCCCTCATGTAATTCTCTCAGTCAATGTGTACCAATAAACAGCTCTACCTTGGAAGTCCCATTACTCCGGGGATAAAAACTAACCTGGCAGTTCACAGTCTCATGTTTAATAGGATGCACCGAGGGCCTGCAGAGACGGCTCAGTGGTTGACAGTGTGTGCCAATCTTGCAGAGGGCCTGGGTAGGCGCCCACCATACATATAACCACCTGCAGCTACGGGCTCCAGTGGGAGCAGAGAGGCTCTTTTCTATACTAGGGGCCTGACTGACCAGCATGAAGTATGGTCTTGGACCCGTGAAATAAAACCTAAGCTTGTGTCTGTTCTTGAGGGGTTTGTTGTTGACTTAAAAACTAGTTTGTGTGTATGTCTGTGTGGCTGTGTGGCTGTGTGGCTGTGCGAGTTTTTATGGACACCACGTGTGTGCTCTGCTCCCTCTTCTGGCTCCACGGGCATCTGTACATATGTGTGCATGCATACATATATATATAAGTTACAATGAATCTTTTAAAAAGGGATGCAGAGTTGTAATTCTCCATGGTGCACATGAGAGGGGCACATAACTAGAGCTTTGGGATTAGACACTCCAACTTCAGACATTCAGCTCGTCCTAAGTCCATGGCTTCTACAACAGAAAGTAAGACTGAAGTGCCTGCTCCTCTCTCTGTTCTGTGGGCAGACACATTCCTCAAGGTATCTACAAAACCAGGAAGCTTGTTACTGGTGCAACTGAAGGCCTCACAGGAGGGCTGGAGATGGCTCAGTGGTTAAGAATGTGTGCTGCTCTTGCAGAGGACCCAGGTTCGGTTTCCCTCACACCCGTCAGTCAGCGCCTAACCACCTGCAACTCCACTTCCAAGGGAATCCAACTCTGTCTAGCCTCCGTGGGCACTGCACACATGTGGTGTACATAACAACTCACACAGCCACACACATAGATTAGTTTTTAAGTCTAAAACAAATACCCTGAGAAGAGATACAAGCTTAGATTTTTATTTCACGGGACCAAGATCACACTTCGGGCTGGTCAGTCAGGCCCCGAGAGCAGAAAAGAGCCTCTCTGCTCCCACTCGTGTTGGGGGAGCTGGTTTCAGTGACAGCATGGCCCTCAGGGCTACAGCCAGGAGCCTCGTAAGGCTGAGGAAAAGGCTTCTCCCTCACGCGTGTCTCCTTGTGAACAAACTCTCTAAACTTTCCAGATCAGCTCACCTGAGACTGCGTAAGCATGCCATCATGCAGTGAGGAGTCTGTCCACTGGCCTCAGAAGTGTTCAGAGCTGCCCCTCCTCAGCCGCAAACCCACCAATCACATCTTAATGGTTAGGGAATTAGGCATGACTCAAGCAGACGAACTAGAAATGTGTTAGAAGAAATTAACATAAGAAGCTAAGAAAGAGGGAAGATAATTGCATTTCTGCCTAATTAAGATGGTAATAGAACCAGTGTCCTTTCTGGCATAAAGACTCATCCATTAACAGATCAGCAGAAAGAATGTCCCGAGCACTGAGGCCTACTCCAGAGCCTGCCCGGGAGGCTGTGCAAGACGCTCGCCTCTGTGGTGTGCAGCAGCCAGTGCCGAGGGGCTAGGGCAGTGGTGCTCAACCCGTGCACAGGCCATTCCCCCTTGAGGGTGGACTGACCCCTTCACAGGGGTCGCCTAACACCACCTGAAAACGCAGATATTTACATTATAATTCCTAACAGTAGAAAACTACAGATATGAAGTAGCAATGAAATAATCTTACGGGAGGGGTTTGACCACAACACGAGAAACTTTATTAGGGTCACAGCATTAAGGAAGGCCGAGAACCACTGCGCTAGAGATTAGACAGTTAGGAACGCACAGAACAAGAGACACGGTTGAGAGGCAGACAGAAGCTATCCATATGAAGAGAGGGCCTTCCCAGCAGAGTAAGGGTGTCACCTGGAATGGGCACAGACCCAGGGGTGGGACGGTACTGAGCCAGCACCATGCTGGGCTCATGCTTTCTTTGACAAACCGTGTGAATCCCTGAAGGTGGATGGATCTGACCAGGCAATCACACGGGCACGCAAGTCCTCAAGAAAGGGAAGGACACAGAGTAAGCTACACGATTCAAGATCGGCTCTGTGGAGGGATCCTGAGTGTGAGTGGAGAGGATGGTGACAGAAACGAGAGGGAACTCTAAACAGCAAAGGTCCAGCGTCCCTCCAGTTAACACAGTGTCAGGAACTGTCCCGACAGCGGCCCTCACGCACCTGCGTCCACTCTCAGGGCAGACTACATGTTGGCATTTTATCCTTGGACCACTAAACAAAGTGTGGCTGAAGGTGGTTTCCAAAGAGAAGATCCGTGTTCAAAATAACCTGAGACTTTAAAACTTCACTGCCTGCAATGGAGCTGTGTGTCAGGGACCAGGGACGACAGGTGTCTCACCCAGGGGGTTTACCCTCAGCAGCTCGGCTGGTTTTGCCTGAGAGACATCTGCCTCACCAAACAAGAGACTCTGCTGGCGACAGAGTTGTTTGCACTCACAGGACAAGCAGATTAAGATGAAGACAAACACAGTAATGGACACACACGTCTGAGGCGGATGAGAGAAGCTGCTCCGAGGACATTCCTACGTCTGTCCTGACGCACCATCTCTCCAGTTAAGCAGGTCTGTGTGCCCTGTGCATGTACAGGCTCTTAGAGCACAGAATAGTCAGGTGCCCCTTTGAGCTTAATGGAACCATAAAAATGACATTTCTATTTCAGTCAAATGCTAACCTGGCACACAGTCAAGTTATCATTTAGAAATGACCTTTATGATTTAAAGCCAAATATAATATAAATTAGCTTCGGAAAATGTCATTTTCTTTCTCATGTTGGAGAACCAGCCAGTGCTGGGGAAGTGGAGCTCACTGGTGTGGCTGTCAGAGGACCAGCTCTAAGTGCTGACATTTTATCTTCCACTTTACAGGAACTGAATCTAATCACATTTAAATAATATTGTATAAACATCTTACTCCAGTTTCATCTTATAAACAACAAAGACTGATCATCTGTAGTACATGCGAGTGTTTGGAATTGCTATTAAATCAGTCAGTGAGGCTTAGACTGTAAACCAAATGTGCATCTGCCCAGACTGCACCAATCGCATGTGGAGTGTGTTTAGTGCATAAAACGGTGCTTCCTAGACTTTGTCCTAAAATAGCACATCGATACAACCAAAGCCACGGTGACTCTAAGACAGGCAGATGTCACGACTACTCTGACCTAGTGAAGTGCACAAGGGTGCTCCAGATCCCAGACAGGCACCAGTGAGTCCATCCCACCCTGCTCCCACGCAGGGCTGGCCGTGGGCTACTCCTGAGTTACTAGTCCGGTAGCTCTGCTCCCTGCCGGGTGTGAATGCATTTCTGAGCTGAAGGTAATGTTCCCCTCAGGTTCATTCTGCATACAGTTTTGCAGGACAACTCTATCATGGGACCATTCCAATCCTGTAGAGCGGCTGAGAAAGCTTGCCCTGTCATAGCGCTCTGAGCACACTAGGCTATGCCAGGGGCACTTCCCAGGGCTGCTGCGGTAGGAAGAGGAGCCAGGATCTGGACAAGGGCAGCCTTTTCCACAGGGTCCCAGTGGGGAGGCAGACAGTGTTATGAAGGGAGACACGGATTCTATACCACAGGGAGGAGGGGAGCACCCACCTCAGTCTCACAGTGCTACCCTGGGAGCTGCACTGGGCTTTCCCACACCTCACACCCTTTCCGGGGAGAAGCCTGTCAGGCTGAAGATATTCCTTGCTTCTAAGAAAAACATTTTTTTTATCATGAATGAACACTGAATTCTACTATTTTTCCTACCAATACTGGGATCTTTGCACTGTTTGTCCTTTCTGGTTAACATGCTGAGTTTTAAGAGTAGCGACTGCCACGTTACTGGGTTTGACTTCTAAATGTTTCAGACTTCCACGCTTTCATAGAGTTATGATCTCTATATGGCAGTCTCTGCTCTTTGTGGGAAGGCAGTGGAGACCCTGGAGGGGATGCTAGGAATACCCTACACCCCCCGAGAATCTCCACCAGTGAAGCTATCTCAGCTTGGCGTTTTCTTTGTGAAAACCCTTAGCCATAAATTGAAATTCATTTTAAAAGTGCAGACATTCAGGCTTTCTGCTTCTCGGTTTGGTTTGGTACCTGGCCTCTGCCAGCTGGTGAACTCCACAGTGCAGAGGTGGTACCTGCACCCTGCAAGGTGGCTTCCCTCCCCCTAGAGTCCCCTTCAGTCCTGGAGAGTGTGGTGGTGGCTTCCTTTCCAGCCTCACATTGGCCGTCTCTCCCAGAGTCGTTACCTTTTCACTTTAACAGACTTGGCTTTGGGTTATTAATTTTCCACGGTTTGTTTCTTCTCACCCTCCCAAAGGCAGAGGTCATTTTGAGCCTGTCTTCTTGTTTCTCCCTTTCTGACTCTAGACCTGACTTCTTTCCTAGCAAAGGCTTTAGAGCCACACCTCCCCTTTAAGAACCTCCTCTTTAAGCACGGTTTCAGCTGTACCCAGAACAGTGTGCTATGTTTTCATTTAATTAAGTTCAAAGTAATGTTTTACAGTCTCTTGTAAATTCTTCTCTGGCTCATAGATGACTAACAAGTGCTTTCATTTCCAGGAATCCAGGGCTGTGTCACACCGTTTCTGTCACTGATTCTGCTGGAGTTAGAGTAGATATTCTGCATGATTTCAATTCTAAAACTTGGGGGTTTTACTCAGAGAGCATCACTTAGGGCTGATGAGTATTTCAAGTGTCTTGCAAGCCCATCTGAGTTCCAGTGTCATGTGGGGGTGTTGTGATGACAGCAGCCAGGCCCTGACAGGGCAGCCCAGGTTTCCCACATCTGCAAACGCTGTCTTGGCCTAGCATTACATAATCAGCAGCTTTAAGCAGTGTGTTCTCCTCTTCTCAGTCTTTGAAACAGTCTCATTATGTATCCCAGGCTGGCTTCATACTCACAGCAACTCTCCTGCCTCAGCCACCCCTCCTCCACCTTCTCTTTTTTCACTTTTTGTTACACCTGCCTGAACACAGGCTTGTGGCTTCCTTCAGATACACTCTGTTGTCATTAAATGTCACCCTTCATCCCCAGGAGCACCCTCGTCCTGAGCGCCAGGGTGTCTGCTCTGACACGCTCTCCCATCCTTAGCTGCAGCCTGCCCTGCCTCAATCAGGAAAGCATCTCTACAAACAGAACAGAAGGGAGCTCTTCCATCGGTCTGATGCCTTCTTCCTTTTAACTGCATTGTGTAAAAAAAACTTTAGTGAAACTCAACCTCGCAGATGCCTTTCTGTTTTCTGTCTTCATCTGTCTGTCACGCTTTCCTTTCTGTTCTGTCTTTTCTGCCTGCTTCTCATCTATACGGGTTTCTTTTCCTCTCCTCTCCTCTCTTCTCCTCTCCTCTCCTTTCTTCTCTTCTCCTCTCCTTTCCTTTTTTCTTCTTTTCTTTCCTTTTCTTTTTAGGAGTCAATCTGCAATATTTTTCTCAGTGGGTTCTATAGAAAAATAAAACTGAGAAAAAACGCTATAAATCTACACTTTTAAATCTCCCAGTGACACCACCCACAGTACACTGTGTACAATGGAAGTCTTTAAACAGTAAGTCATTAGTTTGCACCGATTCTGGAAAACTGGTCAGTACTCCCTTCTTTCACCGTCAGCTAGGACTCCAGCCCATAGCCCAGTCATGGCTTCTTTAAGCTTTTCTCCTTCATGCTGTTCGCTTTAGATATTTTCTATTTCTGTGCTTCCAGATTCGCTGAGCTTTTCTTCAGCAGTGTCTAATTTGCTTTTAAGTTTGTCCTGCTCCTTCCACCCTGGGAGTGTGGCTTTGCCTTTTGCCTTCCCTCTTTTCACCATGCTTACCTTCTGCTTTTAAACCCTTGGGGTTTTTGAGGCCCCTTCTGTTGATTCTGTATCTTTATCAGAAGTCACATTTCCCTAGTCTGTCACCCTGAGTCTAACAATTAGTTTACTGGTTAAACAGTTCTGGCTTCCTTTCTGTTGCTGTGATAAAACACTGACCCAAAGCAACTTGGGAAAGGAAAGAATTTATTTGTCTCACACTTCCAGGTCACAGTCTACCACTGAGGGAGCTCCATTAAAGGTAGGAGCTTATAGCAGAAACCACAGAGGAACAGATGTCTCTTGCTGACCCTCCCAAAAGCCCATGCTTAGCTAGCTCCCGGAGCTTGCTGCCTGGGAGATGGCCACACTGGGCTGTACCCTCTTCTATCAGCTAATAAGCAAGATGATTCCTCACAGACATGCCCGCAGGCCAGTCTGATCTGGGAAGTTCCTCCATTAGAACTTCCTCCCAGGGATTCTAGGCTGTGTCAAGTTGACTGTCAGAGCTAACTGGGGCAGACAGTGTATGACTTCTGTTATGTGCTGGGTTATGCCATAGTCTCTCAGAGTAAATTGGATGGTGTACCACGTGCAATTCTTTGTTAAGCATGTGGAGTCTCC
Source organism: Grammomys surdaster (assembly GCF_004785775.1). NCBI lineage: Eukaryota > Metazoa > Chordata > Mammalia > Rodentia > Muridae > Grammomys > Grammomys surdaster. The sequence goes on from NW_021604656.1 coordinate 1,906,302, forward strand.
TAATTTTAAGCTTTGATGGAACAGATCTAGAGAAGCCTTGCCTGACTCTCTGACTCTCCACTTCTGCCAGTATGTTGTACACAGGCTTCTTTGGCCATCACTCAGGCGGCACCAGATGACACTGGTGAACGCAGGCTACTCTTACAGTTCCCCGACTGCTCTTTGCTTGGACTTGCACACTTTCACATATAATATAACACCCTACAATTCAGTAGCAAATTCAAGGTCACCCTAGCTTAAACTTGAGGAACTTTTCTGGGCGGCTACCTGTTATGCACCTAATGCACTCCGGCTGGCTGTGTACTTCCGGCCACCCACCTAAAGTACTCCAGCCTGCAACACAAGGGGAGTCTGCTGAAAAACACAGGGGTTTTCCACCTGCTACACACAGGCAGTATGCAGAAAGATTCAGGGATTTCCTACCCAGCGCACTCTGGCCTGCAGGATACTTCGGTCACCCACCTAATAATACACTCTGGCCTGCAGGATACTTCTGGTCACCCGACTAACCTACTCTGCCTTTCTGTATAATGGCAGTATGCAGAAAAGCGCAGAAATTTTAGATCTTCCTATTGGATCACATGCCTATAATATCTGTAGTCTAGTATCTGAAAATAGCTGTTTTATAGACTTGCCCAATTTCCTAGGCACTTAAGGTATAAAGCAAAGCTGGTCTGTTTCAGTGTTGTTAGACACAAGGAACAATGTGCTCCTGAACAAGACGAGACTGGAGTTCTAAAATGCACTGAATCGAGCCGGTGTTTCTCTCTGCTGAATGAAAAATGACTAGATCCATCAGTAGTAGCTCACGGGACTCGATAAGAACCGCTCAGCTGAGGTAGTAACTGGAGAAGACACTCCATGTCTACCACCCACTCCATTCACACTGTTCAGTCAGTGCTGAGTTCTCTAAATACAGTCTTCAGGAGCAGCATCGAGCGACATCCACACTTAGCAACTCCAATGGGCGGTTTAAAGAACCATCTGCCAATCAGAGACTTCCATGAGTTGTAACTGAGATAATTTAGCCACATATACTTTTCTAATAAAATACTTTAATGTAGTTTCATAGTCTTAATTATGAAGTAGCAGCTGGGGGTGAGAAAGCATTTAAAGTGACCGCCTCTTTCCTTCCCTTCACACCCACTCATGCTACAGTGCTATCTCCATGGATGAAAACATGACCCCAGCATGTGTGAAGTGTGTGCTGCCTACACAATGAACTGTAGTAGCCTCACCACTACCCATGGGTGGCCCTTCCCATGAGACATCTCTGCAAAGGACAAAAGACTCAATGCTAAATGGGGAAGGGGGCATAAAGCCCAACACATCTGTAAACTCTGAAGATGTAGAGAAGCAAGACTGTTTTAAAAATCCCCAAAACCTTCCAGTTTGAATGGCAGTCTACTAGCTGCAGCTACTCCAACACCTTTGTTTTAAGTAAACCCATGCATGTTTTATTAAGATACTTGTAACTATACCCAAGGACATGACACTTCATATGACATTTGAGGATGGGTCTAAGTGACTACGCACTATGGCGTAGCCTGGTGAGAGGCTATGGTTACATGTTTTAGATGCTTACCATCTTCTACATACCTGAGAAGACATTTTCTCATGGACTTCTTCACAAAAGATGGGTTAATTTAGATATGCTAAATGCCAACGGGATCCATCCAAGTAGAAAGACCTGACAGAGGAAGCCGGTGACTAAAGCATCGCGTACTGAGTCCTCCATACAAAGGCGCGCTCTCCACGTTAGCTCAACTCACACTCAAGCAAGCATGGCTCGCTTCTTTTCAAGCCTTCAGAGGGATTCTATTCTGAATAAATTTCAGAACACAATGCTTTAAGAGTCATTTTCTCCTTCTCATCTGGACAGGGCCACCTCAAATAAAACAAGAGCAAAAGAAAGCTGGGCTTACGTTAAGAACATTTCATCAGCTAAGAATTCAGTGTAAGGCCCACTGTAAGAGTTTGAGTGCTGCTTATAAAACACAGCTCCTATCTCGGGGCCAGCTGCAGCTTCTCATGCTAAGGCACTGGGAAGTAACACTAGACAGACCTCACGAAACAAGCCTCCAAATCCTACAGAGTTTGGTGGTGAGTGCCTGGCTGGATGCACCTGCCTCAGGAAGACCTGTCCCTGGGACAGCACCAGGCCGTCACGTCTGCCAGGAGACCATGTGTGATAAAATTAAGACTTGCTATTAGAGTCTGAAAGGATGTTTCGTGGCTTCATGTGTTTTGAGACAGGGTCTGTGTATATGACCAAGCCAGCCAAAATCCGATGCTCTGCCCCTAGCTAGCAACTGGGCTACTGGGAGAAATCCATTTTCTTCAGGAGAAGCTGCCCATGCTCCAGTAGATGACACCCCCACACCCATGCACACCTAAGCAGCACTAAGTGTGCTTAGTAGGTTTTCTACTCTAAAAGAGTACATGGTGTTGGGAGAGAAAAAATGTTGGGGGGCAAGGGAAGAGCTAGGAGGGAGGGAGTGGGGGTCGATTTGATGGATACATACATACTTTATATGTATGCATTCCTGGACATCTCAAACAACAATAAAATGAATAAAATTTCAAACCAAGCAGAAGATGGCTAGGTAGCTCAGGCTGGCCTGGAACTCGCTGTGTGTGCAGAATGAGGGCCAGGATTATAGGTATGTACGTTACACCCTGGCTTTGGGAAGCACACACTTCTTAAACCAATTATATTCTTTCAAAAATGCTTGAGCAACTACAATTGACTTAGGTTAGTGCAAGGGAAAGAAGACTTACGGAAGGTCCTGAGAACCAAGGAGAGGCTTCTGAAGTAATGGAACTCATGAGAGTTCCAGAGCACCCCACAGACTTCTGCAAACACTGCGCCTACCACTGGAGGGTCTGAGGGCCAAGACGGAGGAGTGCACGCACAGCCCTTCACCATGTGTGAAGGCTCAGGTGAGCTCTGGTCCCAACACAACAGATACGGGCCTGTGCTCTAGGGAAGCTGCTTTCAGGAAACATGACACATGTGGGACTCCAGGCAGCAGCTCCAGAGCCTCAGGAGCCATTGGCCAACAGCACTGAAATACTTCTCAGCACACAGAGAAACCACATTTATGTTATGTGGGTTCCTTAAGATTTAAGACACACATCCCAATTGGGCAAAAATAATAAAGGACTACTTGGAATCTTTGCTCAATTAAGACTGAGGTAAATACGAGTTGGAGTTCTACTGGACAGACTGGCACAACCTGAACGCTGCTCTGTGAGTTACCTGCTCTTCAAACACCATAGTGACTCTCCCACACAAACCCCTGCATGCAGTCCAAATGAACTCGCAAACTGGGATTCATCACTTAACAAAAATGGATGTGTCTCGGTGCTTCTGAAAATACCTACATTTTGCAAGAATTAAACATCTATGGAAAAGTCCACTTGGAAGCTGAGTGAAGGAGAAAACAGATGCTTCACTATGGGACTGCCTTATTAAAAACTAGTAATGCAGCGTTAGAATTCATGTAGAATTCCAGAAAGAGCTAACCGTTCACAGCCTCCAGACCATATCAGAAACAGGCTTCCAAAGGTCTCTCCGAAATAAGCCCCAGTGCCCCCTCCAGACGCTCAGCTGAGCAGGGCTGTGTGGGGCTTGGTGAACGGATTTTGTGTGTGGAAGGGAGGTGAGAGCTAAATCTGGGAGCAAGCAGCATTCCTCCTCACTCATTCGTGAGATGCTTTGCAGCGCGGTGAAGGGGAAATCGTGTGCCTCCGAATGGTGAGTGGATGTGGGGCGTGCTTGCTGCAGACAACTAATGCACACAGCTGGCGCGAACCATCAGTGAGTCTCAATCACAGCCTGACAGCTCCAGCAACATCTCACGCGGGGTAATTATAGCAAATGGCGTGCAGGCTTAATGTTCTGCCTTTTTTACTCTGGAACGTAATCAACAAGATATTAAGATTGCTTCTACTTAGCGTTTCCTTAATATTCACACCGACAAAAATAAACAGTCATCAGGCACTTAGTGGGAAGTATAGGAGAGCGTTCAATAGGACTTTGCTTATGATAATGACTTTACTAAACATATATGGTTAGTGAATAATAGCATTCTATCAGCCTTTCCATAAAGTAATGCACGCTCCCCAATATGCATTGATTTTCTGTAATTCCCAGACTCTCCGACACGCATTACATCAATATGTGCATGTATGGGGTGTCAAATGTTTTTGTGTGCTAAATAAGGAAACACAGAAGTAGCTTCCAAGGCAACTGTATTATTGTAAAGCCCGGAGCTGCCCCAGATTCCTTGTGTATAGGGCAACAGTTAAAACAGACATCTGCACAAGCAGTGCACAGCCCGGGTTTACCAAGTTCATGGTCCACATGCTTAAACTTCTGTAGGGAAATATAGATGCTAACTCTCACACCCTTTAAAGCTCCATTCTACAGCAACTGCAAGTTCAAACTCATCCGCCTGTGTCTGCTCCAATGGCACTAGGCTGCTCCCACACTCTGCTCCAGGGCCCCAGGAGGCCATGGGGAAGGACATTTCAAAGCTGGGAGGGCTCTGGGCCAGTTCCTTCCTGGGCCTCCTGATGTGAGCAGAAATGGAAACAGAACCCAACACTCTGTACCACATCCACTTGAGACCACTGGCTTCTTCCAGCACTCCCACTGTCTGTCCACAAACCCCCTGTTAACACTGTTGTCCACACACCCCCTGTAGCAGTGTTGTCCACACACTCCCTGTTAACACTGTTGTCCACACACCACAGTAATGGTGTTGTCCACACATTCCCTGTTAAAACTGTTGTCCACACACCCTCTGTTAACAATGTCCACACACACCCTGTTAACACTGTTGTCCACACATCCACTGTAACACTATTGTCCACACTCACATTGTGTCTGTCTACACACCCACCATAACAGTTATCTGTCCAACACACCTGTCTTCCATGTTCACTTTCAATCATCCCAACGATCACCATGTAGCATGCAACCTCTTCTGCGCGTGTGTCTGCCTCCTAAAATACAGGCTCAACCAAAACAGCTTTGCCATCCTTGCTGAGTGAGGTCTGTTTCTAGCCCACATATGAAAGGTTGTTATGCATTTGGTACTCAATAAAGTACTCAATAGACATACATCTGTCTCCAAGACTTCGTCTCAAAAGACCAAGGGGAAATCCACTAAGAGTTAGTCAGCACAGAACATTCTAGCAGGTGTGCCCATCCCTTTGATATCCACAAAGTCTATAAAGTTCATTCTCCAGAGCTATTAAATCAAGTTACAAGGGGGAAAAAACCACGCAACCCCCCCCCAGTGTTTTAAGTACAATTTTGTGCTAGGCTGCACCTACAGCTGTCCTGGACCCCAGGTTGGACACTGCTACAAGAGAAAGCAAAGCCCTGGGGACACGTGACCACATTACTGTCCATGCACTGACTCATCGTCCAGGGCAGAACAGCAAGTAGACAAGCATCCGTTCCTGCCACTCTGCCAGTGGCGAACAAGGAAACAACTCTGGCTGATTGATGTGATGTGTTTACTCAGACGATTTTTGGACAGCCTCAGGAAGTACCAGAAATGCTGAAGAACCTTGTCACAAGCTGAAAGACTCCTCAAGCAGGACTGCACCCTAACAAGCCTTGTCACAGACACTCCTTCCAGACAGGGACAAGGTCACAAACTCTGTGGGCAGCGACTCAAACTCACACACCAGGCCTGGAGATTCAAAGAGGAGGCCTGGTGCTAGCAAGACCCTCCCCTTCATTCCTGTAGCTTGGGCTCTCCAGGGGCTTCAGGGGAGGGAAGGATGCTGTCCTTGGGCTTCAGGAAGAAAGGATGCTGCCCACTCGCTCTAAGGTGCTGGAGGTGTGGCTGTTAATTAGCACAGCAGCTGAAGTCGGCCTGGAAAAGCCACGACTCGAAAGTGAACAGCAAGTTTAGAGTTGTACAGTTCTAACTGGAGCTAGAAATGTAACTTAACCTTAAAGTCACATACCAAAAGGGCTGCCATGGAATGTTTTTATGGAACCAAAATTAATGCATGCGTGTGCACATTCATGAGGCAAATCAGCAAAATAGTAATAGTAATAATAATAATAAACACTCCAAATGACAAGCAGTGAGTCGGGGCAGCTCTGATTCAGAGCAATCACCAACTTACAAAAATTCAATAGCCAGCTTTTTAAAACAATCTTTGACACTTTTGACTAATGCCTTTTACCCACTTGAAATTTAAGCAAGCACAAATACATAAACAGCTCCTGAATATTCATCTTAAAAAAAAAAAAACAACAAGCCGTATGTGTCTGTGTATGTGCCACAAAACCCAGAAGATGGAATTGGATCCCCTACTGGAGCCTCAGACGGCTGTGAGCTGCCCCATGTAGATGCTGGAAACCAAACTGGGTCCTCTTGGAAGAGCAGCAAGTGCTCTTAACTGTTGAGCTGTCTCTCCAGTGGTCTTTGCTCAGAGGGGTTAAAGGGCTAGCCAGGTACAGCTGAGCTTTCCAGTCATCACCTGCTCCTTTCTCCCATGGCAAGCAAGGTCCAATTGAGGCAGGAAGGGAACAGCCTGGGAACCTAAATTCCTCACAGCAGGAGAAAAGGTCCTTCAAGTTTCCAGAGTGAGACTCACAGGTCCTGTAGGGCAGGGTGCCATACCTACTCACGAGCAAGCAAACTACCAGAAAGACATCGAACAGAGAGCACAGATACATGCAGCACACATCTCCAACACAAATTCCAACACCGCAGACGGGAATTCCTAGGCAAGCCTAGAAGAAGTCCTGAAAAACACAGAATTCAAAGAAATCATTTGATTCCTTTCAAGCAGTACTAAACACTCACACTTAACAAGCACTACACTGATACAGAAGCCACACTCCCACCCCCGGTTTCTGTGAGTGCCTCGTGAACACAGCTCAGACCCTCAGAGCAGCAGAGACAGACAAGACGCCTTCCCCAGGACAGCAGGATGTCTGAGAGTCTCCCTTCAGTGCCAATGGACAGGAGAGTGGAGTACATGTACACCAGTAACAGAACCCAACAGTAACAGAACCCAAGCCCTTCTGAATTGTGCAAAACTTACTGTTCACTGGATTCTCCACAGCTGCTGCAAAGTCAGGAAGAATTAATAAAACCTTTATCATGGAATTTATGAAAAATGAGATTAAAGTAAAACACAGATTGGCATTCAACTTATTCTCAACAATTCTAATATCAATTCACACAGAATAAATTTTGACATAGTCTTAAATGGCGATAAGATTGAGAAAAGAAAAAGCTTAGAAAGCTCGGGAGAAGGACTGGGCAGGTGGCTCAGTGGGAAAGTGCTCGCCAGATGTATCCTCATGAGGACAGGAGTTCAGATCTCCAGCACCCACATGAAAGCCGCCACGATGGGCACAGCTGTGATCAACAGCAGGGGACGCAGATAGGAGGCAGACCTGTGGAGCCGCTAACCGGCCAGCTAGCATGGCCAATTGCTGAGCTCCAGGTTCGAGAGACTGTCACAAATACAAAGGGAAGAGCAACTGAACTGAGAACACACACACACACACAGCACGGGGGGGGGGGGGGGGTCGGGGGGGCGGCAGGGAGGGAAAGAGACCAGCCCACACCCACTACCTGCTCTGATAAGCTCCACCCACCAAGGCTGGTTTGGAAAAGCCCCCACTGGCCAGAATAAAGTGGGGCTGTCCTACAAGAACCACGCCTCCTGATGCATGCCCAAGAGGAATGGTTTATCAGACAAGTAAGGCCAGAGAGGACAGGTAAAACATGCTGACTTACTGCTACTTGTACCTGGCAGCATTCGGTGGCCAGAACACTCAGTTTGTTCTTACTTTTTTCACGGGGCCATGTTAAACGTAAAACATACCTGGCTACATACATACATACATGCATGCATGATGGGGCAGACTCCAAGGGTCATGTCACATTCCCAAAGCCTTAGGACAAGCAGATGAAGTCAGGCAGTCTGTTCCAGGCCCCTAACTGCCGCCCACAGGACAGGTCAATGGTTCTGCAGTAGCTCAGTCTCCCTGTCTTTCTGAAACAGTAAGCTGGTATGCTACTGGTCTCAAAGCAGTATTTACTACACATGCCACAGACAATTCACTTAGGAGAGTTGTGCGGTTATGGCACACTTTGTGGGCACTTGCTTTGGGCTGCTAAACATCATAGCAAATGGCTCCGTACATCTTGAAAGCCAGCCAGAGAAATGTAACCGGTAGGCACCCAGCTTCTTCAGCATGTTCAGTTGCTGGGGGGACTGAGTCTTAGACCAAGGAGAAGCTGGTCCCAAAAGTCTCCACCAAATGCCAGCCACTCTACCAGGCCATACCCCCAGCCTGGCCACATTTCGTCCCATCATACCTCCCTGCTCAACAGGAACCCCCACATATGTCTCAAGACTTCCTCTGAAGTTCTTATTAAGAATAACTAATGTGATCAATTAATTCCAAGGCCCTGGGAAAGGGCAGTGGCCCTACTGGTGCCACATCACGTTTCCAGACAGCACACTCTACAGTGAGTGCCACAGCATGGAGATACCTGCAGACCAGCAGCAGGTTCATTAGTCTGGGAAAGGGACACAATTCACCCTTTAAGCACTAAAACAGCGTCCTGACACAGTCGTACAGGCTACAACCAAAGCTCACATCAAAAACGACTTCCCTTTTGTACTGCGGAAATTAATGCTAGCTCAATTGTTATTTCTATTTTTTTAATTAAAAAAAATAAGGATTGGTAGATTTAAATATCAATTTTTAAAAACTTTTTTTCTTTCTTTCTTTCTTTCTTTGAAACAGGGTTCCACTGTGTGGCCCTGACTAGTCTCAAACTTGCTACAATCCTCCTGTCTCAATCTCCTGTGTACTGAGATGACCTGTGTGAAGTACTACACCTGGCTTGTGATGTGGTGTGTGTGTGTGTCTGTGTGTGTCTGTGTGTGTGTGTCTGTGTGAATCTATGTGTGTGTGTGTCTGTGTGTGTTTCTGTGTCTGTGTGTACACATATGTGGGTCTGTGTGTGTTTGTATGTGTCTGTGTGTGTCTGTGTGTCTGTATGTGTGTGTTTCTGTTTGTCTGTGTGTCTATGTGTGTGTGTCAATGTGTGTCTGTGTCTGTGTGTGTTTCTGTGTCTGTGTGTACACACACGAGTGCACCCTCCAAGGGTAGAGGTGAACACTGGTGTTTCTTGGTTGCTCTCCACGTTATTTTTTTAAACAAACCAGGGTTCCCTCACTAAACCTGGAGTGCATTAGACTTGGCCTGCCAGCAAATGAACCCCAAGCGTTTGCCTGCTTGTACCGCAAGTGCTGGGATTTCAGGCGTGAGCTTTCACAGCCTGCTGCATGAGGGTGTGGGGATGAAAATCCGGGTCTTCATCTTGCACAGCAAGCACTAAGACTTGGCATCCATCTTCCAAGCCCTCTAAGGAAGGCGGGATTTTCTGGATCTTATGGCCTCTTGTCATTTCAGAAATGTCTACTGCTGAATGGAGGTCAGTGTCTGCAACATTAAGTCATCAGTGTGGGTAACAACTGGACCTTAAGAGAGAAACTCAAGGCAGGTCGCTGGTGGACTAACCCTACCAGTGAGACATCTGAGGAGAAACACTACAGTGAAACACTAACGGTGACAAAAAAGGACAAATGTGCAGAACTGACTCACAATCACAAAAATGTAACCAATCAGGGTGCACATTGATGGCATCAAGGCAGGGCCGGGACGGCTCAGCCGGTCAAAGTGTTTGCCATGCAGGTCTGACAAGAGGCCAGACCTCAGGACCCATAGCAGAAGGAGAATGCCAACTCCACACGGTTGTCTTCTGACCTCCACAGGCATGCCACAGTACACACACACACACACACACACACAGAGAGAGAGAGAGAGAGAGAGAGAGAGAAACAAGGAATCAAAGTATCTGTAAGGCCTCTAACACAACAGTTTCCGAAGACACGAGGTGAAAACAAGTCAGACACACACAGAGACTCAAAGCATCTTTACCCCATGGCTTTCTGCTCAAGTAAGGAACGTGGGAACAGGGTAACACCACCTCCTAGATGAAATGCACTACACAGCACAGGCAAACACCAGAGCATCATGGACATGCAGCTCTGCAGCTCAGAGCTGGAAAATAGCAGCTAGGCAGCTGCACGTGGTGGCCTTGAGCCTTTAAACCGGCACCTCCGGAGGCTGGCTCAGGAAGTCAACCTGGGCTGCAAAGCAAGGCCAGACGCTGGCTCAAAGACACTCACAAAACAGAGAAAGCTGAGTAAAGATGCATCGAGATGGGACGGTCACTTGAGTCAGTCACAGCACTTGTCATAGAGATGACCCAGGGCAGCACAGTGCACAAAAGCACTTCAGGGAGACGGCGTGAGAATCTTCGTAAGAAACAAGGAATTCACATCAACACCACAGCAAGTGGGCACCTCAACGTACCCCTCCTAACTGGACAGGTCACAAAGACAAACACTGAATGGAAGAAATAAAAACTGGACCTAAGGGCCACCAATGACTGCGGGGCTCTTTTTAAGGCCCCTAAAAGACAGTCACGATGAAGAGCCAAGGCCTTAAAGTATTAAGCATACAAAGCTAAGCCACCGCCTGGAGCTGAGGGTAGCACTGGGAAGGCCCTGTCTGAATAGAGTAGGATGCGGCTCGAGAGCAGAATTTGCCCGAAGTAACTCAAGGGGTGTGTGTGTGTGTGTGTGTGTGTGTGTAATACACATCCATATTATACTGCAAGAGACTGCAGGTTGAATTTTTTAATGTAATATAAACATAATAATACTGTTAGATAAAAATGGGTACAAGTATTCAGTTAGCATAAGACGTAAACGTTCCATCACTGAAAACGACTGTCCCGGCAAAGGGGCAGGTGAGTTGCGAGAGAGGACATAACGCTGCTCTCCTGGTTCCAGCTCCGTCAGCTTTTTGTCCTTGTTTGTGTAGGGGGCGGGGTAGTAAACGCATAAACATGTAACTGAGGGAGACGGGGAAGCCAGCGTGAAGCACCGCAGCTTCCAAATACAGCTTCTAACTGCAGAGAGGGGCCGCGGAGATGGAAGCGTTGGGGACGGCTCAAGTGAGCGGCTGCCTTAATCTAGCTGCATGGTGGTTTTATCTGTGCGTCCCTCGTAATAGCGTGATTTAAAAACGAAAATAAACCCAAGCAAATTAAATATGTGAACTCTGAGTTTAAGAAAAGGAATGAAAATACCCAGGGAAGAAGGAGAAGGAGGAAAAAGAGGAGGAGGAAGAGGAGGAGGAGGAAGAGGAGGAGGAGGCGGCAGTGGCCTTAATGGAGCTTCGACCAGAGGACGAGGGCGGGCCTGCAAAGAGAGCATGACACCATTCAGCCCTGCAAACATGGCACTCAGGAACTCCGAAGGGGCCACAGGGGCCCAGGATACCAGGATGCTGCAAACGTCAGTTGTAACACATCTGAAAACCAGGGCAAAGTGCGTCCACTGTGAGAAGAAATCTCAAAGTGTCAAAGTGCAAAACTCAAGCAAAACTTAACGCAGACCAGCAAGAAAGTGAGGGTTCTAGGGTACTTCACAGACTGGCTAGAGACCAGCCCCTCATTCTTCCAAGTGCTTTTTAAGATGGCATCAAAAATAACATGATAAAAAAAACCCGCTCATTTCATTCCTCTATAACAACAGATCCTGCGTAAGCGCTGTACGCACAGAAAACCCAGAGTCTGAGCGGTCCAGCACTTGAGAGGAACACGGGGTCACCACTTAAGGTTCACCCCAGGAAAGCCAAACTGTCCATCACAGAAGACCTATCAACACACTTCAAGGATCAAATTACTTAGCGTTAATGTCATGACATTTCCTTATCACAGTTAAGAGGAATGTCCCAGGCTGAAAACCACAAGAAGGATTTTATGGTGAGACACATCTCTGTGTCGGAGTTACACAGAGTCGAGAAATGCTTGTGTGTCAGCACAGGGGTGTCTGCAGCTTACAACTCTGGAAAGCTATCAGCAGTCATTACTTACTGAACTAATGTTTCTCTAGTACCTGAGCCAAAATCAAGTGACATCAGGCAACAGAGGGTTTTTAAGAAACCCTTTACTAAGAAAAGGGGATGGAGAGAAATAGTGTATTTTTAACAACAACAAAAAGGTGATGAAAGGAAAATAAAAAGATAAAAGAGAATTAAAAAATTCCCAAAGCAATCAACCTGAACTGCTTTGTGTTTGTTCTCACGTGCCATTCATGTCTACAATGTTTTCCTTTTTAAAGGCTCCTCAGGCCAGAGTTTATCAAAATCACTTCCTGTTTGGCTGAGGCTGAGGCACAGTGTGGAGCCTCCACCTGAGCTCAGGGGCTCCCGGCTGGGGAGGCACAACTGAGGGAGAAGGTGCAGGAGGCAGCGCTGGGGACAGAAGAATTGGGGATCAGACGGGTAGGCCACGATGGCAACAGATGGACAGAAGACCGAACAGACACAGGACCTGTGCAGAGTGCACACAGCTGTCAGGTCAAGTGACCCACAGACCCTGAAATATATCCAAGGCCACTTTCTTGTGAAAAGAAGAAAACAACCAGGGGAAGTGAGGTGAGGCAGAGGAGTGTAAAAGACCGTTTTAGCTCCACAGAAGGATCTTACAATTGGCAAAAGTTTCCTTGACAATGGCCACTTATGACACAGGCACTGGAGGCTCCTATTATTCTCCCGAAATTCTGACAGACAGTCCTCAAGTCTGAGAGATGTGGACAGCAAGCAGCATGTCCACATCAGAAGATAGGCAGTCCCTGACCACAGCCGGGGACTCCTGCAGTCACTGCCCTGGCTCAACTGCACCTCTGAGAGCAGTGAAGGCTCAGAGCGCTTTGGCAAGACAGGGTGTACAGTAAATAGCAGGTCTGGTGATGTGCTCAGTCCTTTGACAGGAGAATGTAGCCTGGTGACTCTGGCGTGTAACAGGTACTCAGTTTAATCCCCAGCACTGCCTAGTCCCCTCAAAAGGAATGAATTTGTAGAAACTGACACTGATTCTAAAATTCATGTGGAAACAAAAGGGACCAGGATTCAGCAAAACAACTGGCCAAAAAAAAAAGTAGAAAAACAAATATAAGTATTTTCAAGACTCACTATGTGAACTGGCCCCAAGCTAGACAAATAGAGACAGAATGCCAGTCTGATCTAATTCTATGGAGACGTAGCTACCTTAGAGACCCAAAGACAGAAGAGAAAGTCTTTTCAATGTATAATGTGAAAACAGGTAGGGATGCGCCTTACACCACAGATTAAAACCAGATCACTCGACACCCTAAACAAATAGGAAGGCAGCATGGTCTCTGTCAGCTGGAGACAGAAGTTCAAGCACAACCCACTGAGGAGCAGACATAACGGGCTTCCCCAGTATCAACACCCTCAGGTCTTTGAATGATGTTAAGAATGAGGGAGCTGCCTGGCTGTGGTGGTGCACCCACGCCTTTAAAGGCCCAGCACTCGGGAGCAGAGGCAGGCGGATCTCTGAGTTTCAGGCCAGCATGGTCTACATAGTGAATTCCAGGATAGTCAAAGCTACACAGGGAAACCCTGTCTCAAAAAAGAGAAGCCACCCACGGTAGAACTCACGCTGCTGGAACCAGTAAACTCACTAAAGCCAAGCACACACTGACTGACGATATGAACCATTTCAGGCATAAGCATCTACCTCAGCTAACTGAAAGCATCGAGCCGCGGAGAGGCTCGTATGTAACCGCTCACAGCGGCTCTACTCACACCAGCCAAAAGTAAAAATAAGCAGATGTCTGTCCAGACAGAAAGACTGTGGACTTGAACAGAATACATCACCATTTAGCAACGAAAAGGAAATTGATGCTGAAATTCACAGTGTGGATGAAATCAAACATAATTTATGTAAGTGAAGGAAGCCAAACAGAGAAGATCACATACATATGATGTCACACGGTGAACTAGGCTGTGGACGTGACTCACTGATAGAGTCCTCACCCAGTGCCCGAGGCCGAGCTCAGACCCTAGCACCACCGGAGAGAGACAATAACAGCAGCACTCTAAAGACCGGTGAGCAGTCCATCCGGGGCTGCATGAGAACACCAAGGTACCGGCGTGTTCACTACCTCCACCGTGGTTACGGCTTCATGGCTGGGTCTATATCAACACTTACCAAACTGTGTGTTAAAATATGTGCTGTTTATTGTACCTTAATTTTAACTTGCTAGAGCTATTAAAGGTTTTCATACGGAAGGAAAACTATACCAAGCAACAATTAGGCAGCAACAGTGCACCAGGCAGCTGGAATCTTACTTCTCGTTCTCTTATGGGCTGGATTAGCATCAGGTACACAGCTAGAGGTCAGACAGTAAAGCATATGATAGCTCAACTGCTGTGTGTGCTGACTTTGTAAAATAAATAAATAAATAATAAAAGCAATGTATTCCCAATCCCCCTATTCCAAATCAGCTCCCTATCAATTCCCAGATGAAATGCTCATGGACACACCAAGAGATTCCACGGAGCTAAGGTTTTTACAACTCATGCTTCAGATTGGAGGCACAAGAGAATCAGAAAGCCAGTACCAAAGGCTGGGGGATTGGCTCACTGACAGAGTGATTGCCTAACGCAGGGCAGCTGCAGGCAGAACTAATGGAGTTTCTTTTACTGTCTCTGATAAATGTGTTTTACCTGACTGTTGGGACAAGCTTGGTTTTCAAACATCTGCTTTCTACCATACTTCACATGATCACTTATTAACCTCATCTAGAGACAGCGTTCCATATAAATATGTAAATCAGATAACAGCTGGACCAGAGGAATGTAATGGGCTGCTCACAGAATGAGCGATGCACTTTTTGAATGTTTGTTATTACTGGGTATGTGGTATGTAAACGCAGACACACAGAGGCATCACGGTGAGTTCGTGGGGATCAGAGTATAACTTGGTGGGGTTGATTCTCTTTTTCCACCTTTATACGGGGTCCTGGGATTGGACACAGGTAGCCAGACTTTTGCAGAGAGTGCTTTTAATACAGCAAGTTCCTACATGTTGAAAACAAGGAGGAGGAAATGACCATGAGGGTGGGCACTGACAGCACCGCTTTCTCCAGAGCGCAGTTTACATGCTCAAGACTCCCATGAGCCCTCAGGGCCAAGCCCCTCAGACTCCAACGCTGGGAACGAGTGTGTAACTTCTGTAGATTTCAAAATCCATGTGGTTTTGTATCTATGTTCTATTTTGAGCTCATTTTTTCCATAGATTCTCAAAATTAAATCAAAGTCCTTTATTATTCTTTGCATATAGCTGTCAACGTTCCCAAATCTAATCGATGCCCTCGAAGGCTCCCAGCAGCTTTGTCAACTATGTTTAGATGTGGCCGTGTCCATCAAAGACCGTTACTAAAGACAGTGAGTCTGAGATATAAACTCTGTTCGTTTTTCCTGATCTGATCATTACTTCACTTCACCTTCTTTTTGGATGGATGGATGGAGGCGGGGAGTGCTGAGACCTAGCCTGGACCTCATAGCAATTCTCCTGCCTCAGAATCTAGAGTGCTGAGACAAGGGGCTTGACCAATGGGTCTGGCCGAGAAACCCTCTCTGCATGTGGAGCTCCTCTTTAGGACGTCACAAAGTCTCCGTTGGTGTCTGGATGACAGTTTCTGATTCGGAACTAGCCATCGTAACTGTTGCTTCTTTATAAGTATGTCCCATGTGCCTCCTACTTGAGAGAAAGTTTTCCTTGCACTCCACGTTGTGCATCTGATGTGTCTGAACACAGTCCTGTGGTAGCTGGCTGGGGCCCGCGGGCTCTCTACCTGGTAGGCCTGCTTTATCGCTGCTTAGCACTGTCTGGGCTCGCTCCATTTCTGTTTTCAGTTACAGGGGTCACTTTTTTCTTCCCTCCTTCTAGGACTTTTGGAAGCCTAGACATTAACTCTTTCGGTATCACTGTGGTTCACTCTCTTAATTCTGAGAAAATTTCTGCAGACCTGTCCACCTATTTATACCTCAGACTTGGTCTCCGCCTTTAGTCGCATTTGACAACTCTGTCTACACAGTGGGTTTCCTGTAGTTTTCTCAGACCTACTATTTCTGTTTGCTGGTACAGGCTGAACCACGCTAACAATCTGAAATGCTCTAAAACTCTACTTTTTGGTGAGCAAACATCAGACTTGCAGATCTGGGGACAGACATCTCAGATTTCACCTTTTCTGAAGAGTCCATATGAACACTCCACAATCAGAAAGGCCGGATCTGAAACACTCCCAACCCCACCACTTTGGATAAGAGATAATCAACTGGTCTGTTTCATCTTTCATTTATGTTCTGAATATTTTCATCTCAGTGTGTTTTAACTGTGTTCAACATGCACTAAAAGACCCAGACTTAAGGTCTCGAGGCAGATGCCTTAGCAGCTGAAGGCCCACAGTGGCGAATGCCCGCTCTCTCCAATGACAAGGTCAGACAAACATGGTCTCCTGTTCCTCCGAGAGGCCGGATAGTTCCCACTTATCCTGGCCCTGGAGACAGAGGGTGTGGATTTCTGGGCTCAGGACCCTTTCTTGAGGTTTTTTTTACTGGGGAAAACAACGAGTCGTATAGTTTTATCCCCAGCCCAGACCGTGCCCCTCTCCTTGGCGTTTGTTTAAGAGAGCATCTAGATACTTAATAACCATTTTTAACCAAATATCCAAATAAAGTCCAAAACAGGATTCTTGGCTGCAGTTCCACATCTCAGGAGAAGGCAACTGCTCTTTCCAAACCCTTGATGCAGTCCCCACAGTATTATGAGGACGTTCCTGTCCACCCTGCCAGGAGATTTTTCTAGACTTGTCTTTAAAACACACCCAAGGATCTGACCACATCCCTGTGCAGGCCATGCCACAGCTAGCAATGCCACTGACGCTGGTTTCCTGCTTCTAGACTCAGCCTACTGTTGTGTGCCTTAGGAACACTGACAAGAAATCTATTAGACTGCTGACTCACCTGCCCTGGGTCCCCTTCTCATTGGGGATAAAGAATGAAGTCATTGTGCCATGACCAATCCCTGCACAATGTATCCTCTAGTGTGTCCTGCTGTGGCTGCAAACATCCCCCACCTTAGCCCTTGGTCCTGGGTGCTGTCTTTGTCTACACATTCTTCCCTGATCTTTTAAGTCTTAAGCCTAACTCCTAGGGGACCTTGTCAGTGAGGGTCCCTGGCTGCCTGGCTGCAAAGCCCCACCCTCAGGACCGGCTCCTGCTCTGCTCCCGGGCTGCAAAGGAAGGTCTGTGGTAACTGTAGCTCATTCCTCACAGCGATATCCACTTTCTACAACAGTGCAGGACACAAGAGCTGTTAGTGAACTCAGTAGATATGCCCAGCACACGGGGAGCAGAGCAGGAGTAAAGTGAGGCGGAGGGAGACCAGAGACTGCAGGCCTTGCCAACTGGAACCAACTGACTTTCCTCAGCCTTGTGCGACCTACACTGTTTGCAATAAACTCAGGACTGCTGGTTTTACGTTTCTTTGTCTCTGTTTGGTTTCAAGCTTGGTAGTCAGGCATGTGGGCGCATGTGTACTCTCTCCTACTTGATCTCAGAAGGGGCATTCCAAGGCAAAAAGAGAGTCCTACTGAGGTGCTTCCTCCACAGCAGCCTTGAGAACAGCAAGGAAGTCAAGAAACAGCACTACCAACATGCATGCACACGTGCGCGCGCACACACACACACACACACACACACACACGCGCGCGCGCGCACGCACGCGCACACATCACCCTCAATCCCAGTACAGACTGAACTGAGGAAGTGACCCTGGAGGGCATTTCAGGAAGCACGCTGAGAGTTCTCTACTAGAGTAGGGAGGCACCTACATGCAGTGCGCTAGCAACAAGGCCTACAAGGCTGTGCACCCTGCGCAGCCTGGAAAGGCCGCGTTACTAAGCCTCTCGGGTCTCATTTTGCTGTGACAGGGCTCTCCTTCCTGAATGACCTTATCCGCTGGCTTTGGCACAGACAGACCTCTTGCTATTTATGAAAATCCAGCTCACCCTCACAGGATAATGATGACTCAGGGCTGAGGACACGCTAAGATAAGCTGAGATTTTGATGTAAATTCTAGGGGAGTTGTAACAAAGGTTATAAACAGAGCTTCCAAACTCAGGGCGGTGTTAGCAACAAAACACACTGACAGGATTTAAATGTCAGTCATTACCTCACAGACACGCCTTAACACGGAGCTCCAGGAGACTGTGCCAAGTACACCTACCCAGGGGCCCCAGCGCTCATCCTGGACAGTGGAAAGAACAGAACGGGTGGTGGGGCTCTTTTTCTCTCTCTGAACACTACAATACAGCCTCACCCATCAGTCTGCAAAGAGGATGTTAAGTTAGTCCGCTACTTTAACCAGGTAACAACCCTGTCCAAAGGCAGACTAGCCAAACACATCTCCTTTCAGTGTCTGCAGCCAGACTATTCAACCTAAACCCAAACATACAGTATGTCAACAGCCCACCGTGGCAGCTCACCCTGCAGCCCCAGCACTGGGAAGACCTGGAGTCTGAGGTTAGCACAGGCTATACTGTAAGTTCTGGGCCAGCGAAATACTAGAGACCTTTTGTAGGCACTGGTGATAAAGGCTATTAATAAGACGCTGAGCCCTTAAAAGCTGACAAGGGACCAAACCTCAATGGTGTCATGGGGAGCAGGAGGAAGAGAGAGGACAAGGAGGAAGGGGGAGGCACTGAGGTGATAGAAATGTTAATAAGCTTTACTTAGTCACACAACATGTGACACATATGCAGAAATCAAAGCACCCACATTATAACATTGTCACACAATATATATGCAGACGTCAAAGTTCCCACATTACAGACCAGAAATATGTGCAGTTTATAGGTAAGGTGACAATTTCACCGAAGACAGGGCTGGTAAATATGCCTGCGAGTTTTATGTCAACTTCATACAAGACAGAGTGGCTAGGCAGTGGTGGCACACATATTACTCTAGGAAACAGAGGCAAGTGGATCTCTGAGTTGGAACCCAGTCTGGTCTACAGGGCAAATTCCAGTATACCCTGAGCTACACAGAGAAACTCTGTTTAAAAAAACAAAACCAAACAAAAAAGATAAAGTCACCTGGGAAGAGAAAACCTCAATTAGAAAATATTCCCACCAGATTAGTCAATTTCTTAACTGATTCATTTTCTTCACTGATGTGAGAGGACCCCGTTCAGGGTGAGTGGGGCAGGCGGTCCTTTGTGCTACAGAGAAGCAGGCTGAGCAAGCCACGGAGAGCGAGCAGGGGAAGCAGCATTCCTCTGAGGTCTGTGCTCCAGTTCCTGCCTCCAGGCTCCTACCCTAACTTCCCTACAACAGACTTATAAACTACAAGGTGAAAGCCCTTTCTCCCAGGTTGCTTTTGGACACTGTCATTATCACAGCAATACAATCCCTGACTAAGAACCTGTTAAAGGACAAAATGTACCAGCGCCAATAATCAGACATCCAGACGCCTTAGGAAGAGCCCAGCATCCCTGTGCAGACGTTCTAACCAAAGCTGCACGTTCTCAACGTACTCAAGAGTAAACATGGCGCACACCGAACTGAGAGATCCTACAAGGTGACTGCCGGGCACTGCCAAGGTCATCAAGACACAGAGGAAAGACCCCACGCCTCCCTACGCAGTTGCGCAAGTTAGAATTCTGCATCAGATCCTGGACCAGAAAGGGCATTTGCGAGGAAGTTGTCAGCACAAGAACGTGTGTCACCACAGTCCAGCAGGTGACTGCCAACACTTCCCTACAGCATGGGCAACACCCCCAGATGTTCTCTAAAGTCTGGAAGGAGGAAGAGAGAGCCCGAGCTCCCGAGGGAACAGAGATGAGCGGTTCACCCTCTTTCCAACGTCATGGAGGACTAGAGTGGGTACCTGACGGTGTGGCTGGATTGCATCTGACTCGACCTGACAGTAGTCATGTAGAGGTCCACTTGATTTAGCAAACATCCACGTTCCTTCGTACCATCCGTTAAAAAAAAAGATATATATATATACTTATAATGGCAATTTTAACACTACACAATATTGTAATATGCTACACTTGAGAATTCTAATCTAAGTTACATGACTGGAGTGGTTTTATAGTTGAGCTTTTTATCCAGTTATCAAACATGTCAGAAGTAATCACATTGCTGTTCAGGCCCAAGCTCAACTTCAAAGAGAATCAAATGCTAGTGTGACTGGCCATGTCCGGAATGCTAGCATGGTTGCACTGAAGGATGAGCCTGAAGAAATGGCAGCAAGAGCAGAAGCTAAGTCTCCTGGCTCCACCCCAGGTACAGAAATCCACACGGGAAGCACAGTGTCACCTAGACAAACTCCCAAGTGCCGGTCGATACAGAAGTGTGGGTCTGTGGGAACGGAGACGGATCACGGCTCCCTAGCTACAAGACACATCTTAGATCACACACATTTCACATACTTTGAGACATTCACTTCCTCCAAAGCATTAAAAAGGGAAATGAGGCATTTACTTCTCCCACAGTGATGCTCCCAGACCCCCCATACAGATGGACTGTCTCTTCGTTCATTTTTAGCTATTTCCTGGAAAATAGAAAACGCAGACGAGATTGCTATTGTAGCCAGGTCTTTCTGGAAGACCATTCTCTCTGGACAGGGGATGTAGAGACCAGGGAAACCTTTTAGCCACTGGGAACTAAGAGAAAAGTAAAAATAGGTAGTTTTAATAGTTAATAGAATGACCTCAAAAAGCAGGTATCTCAGAACCTCTTTCACATATAGCAAAACAAAATCACCAATTTAGAAGCAGAAGTGTTTTTTAAAAATTTTTATCTTATCTATGTGCACGTGCATCCTGGGGTGCCAGAAAACAACTCCCCAAAGCTGTTCTCTCAGGCCAGAGAATGTTCTAGAGTCAGTCTTCTCAGATGATGCTGGCCATGAAAGGGAAGAAGAGAGGAGATGCAGCAACAGAAAGACTGAGGGCAATCTGCTACAAGCTTGCAGACTCACCCTCCTAATTAAGACAAAATCTCATTTAAAATAAACTGTTCTGCAACTTAAAACAGTGCCTTATTTTAAGAATCAAAACAGTAATGTACACGTGCCACATGCAAGATTTTGGTGAGTCAAGAAGAAACAAACCCCTTTCAAAGTGAAAACTCCACCCTACTAGCACGCCGAGGGGTGAGCTATGAACTGAAGGCTTTGCAGGTCAAGGACATGCTAAAACACAGTCCTCGGGCTCCATTACAAAATACCACAACAGACCCCATCCCTCACGAGTACATGAGGAAAACACCAGTGTGCTCCAATTTTTATTATGGATGTATTTAGTAAAAGTTAGGAAACAAACTCTATTCATAAGGAAACAGTCCAAACTCAATCAAGTCTTCAGTGGCCCACCATGACGGGCCCCCAAAAGAACTTAGTGTATGAGAAAAAACTGTGATTTCTCAGCCTTCAGCTTGCACTGCCTCCCTGGCTTTCTGAAGTTGGTCTGCCCCAGCTAATCTGAGCAGGTTCTCTCATACAAACACTCCAGCACCAACTGGGCTCACAAGACACAGTCAAAACCCAATCAGCATCACCCACCACCAGGGGCGTCTGCAACTATTAACCAGCAGATGGCCCTTACACCTTACAGGGAGCCCACTGCCAGTTTCCTAAGGTGACGGTGATGGATCACCACAGACAGTGCCAAACAGCAGAAAAGGGCTCTCTCACCGTTCTGAAACAGAACTATCAAACGTGCACCAAGCTCAAAGGGTATGTATGGTGGTGGCTCACACCTGTAAGCAGCCCTTGGGAGGCTGAGGCAGGCTAGCTGTGGCGGGTTTGAGGCCGGCCTGTGAGGGATACAGAAAGACAGCTCACTGACAGACAAGACATAAGTCAAAACACACAAGACCTGTGACATGAAAAAGGAAGAGGGTGGGGAGGGGAGAAGGGGGGAGAAGGGAGGGAAGAAGGGAAAGAGGAGGGGGACTGATCCTGTAGTAAAACAATGCTGCTCAGTGTGTGTGTGTGTGTGGGGGGGGTGATCCATCCCCTGCTCTGGCCCTTAGATTCTGGTGCCTGCATCACTCAGCTTACAGGTGCATTAACTCCCGTCTTCACGTGACTTCCTTCTGTTGGAGTCAGTGGATTTAGAGCTCACTCAGACAATCTGCCATGATTTCCTCTTAAGACCTTTCATTGACATGTGCAATGACCCCTTTTCCAAATAAGGTCGAACTTACAGGTTCCAGGAAGACACCCTCAGAGAGGGGGGACGGGATGCGACACAGAGTCAAACACTAGCCTTCCAGGATTGGCTACATCCTAGTTAAAGAGTGGATCCTTAAAAGAAGTCCAGAACTGGGATACAGCTAGGCCACAGAGCTCTAGCAAGCATGTCTGAGGCCCTGGGTTTGTCCCCAACACCATGAAAAGACAAGTCCAAAACATGTCAAGTCACACTTCCGAAATTCAGTTTTATTCCACGTGTAATCTACAGAGAGGTCATTTCTCTTATGACTCCTTCTCCTGGTATCCTCCTTGCTCACTGTAAAGAAGGTGTGCACAGCAAAACAGGCACATGTAAGCAGGAAGGCCCTGGCCACAGGAATACAGCTTTCAGGGACAGCAAAATGAGCACTCTCCTCTCGGGTACACACTCTGGGTAGACGTCACCTCCCTATCCTCAGACCTTAAGGATGGACTCTTCAGGGAGAGTTAAACAGCCAGAGGACCTGGCTGAATGCTAGTCACTCCATTCCTAAGCTAATGATTGTCCTTATTGGTGAAAAATACCAAAGGAGGGTACTGTTTGAAGGATTTATCTTTTTGTAAACTTAAAAGGATTCTTGTAAGCTTCAGGGAATCCACTCCAATCTGCCTCTCACAGGGCAAATGGACTCAAGTACTGTCAATTAATAAGAACCTGTTTCTCTCTCTACCTGCCTGAAGGTGAGATCTATTTTCCTTTTCCTGGTTCTAGAACACCCCACCCCACCCCTCCAACTTCCAAGACCTAAGAGTCAAATGCACACCCAAAAGACCAAGAGAAAGTTTTCCTCCCTGAACTTTATCTTCTGCCCCTAACGGGTGTTCTCTCAGAATCTGCATCTAGGAAAGCTCCAACACAGTTACTGTCAGGTGCTCTGACCCAGTCTCACAGACTGCTTCAACTAGGCCTACACACTCCTACCCACAGACGGTCCCACAACCTGGATAGCAGTAGAACAGTGGCTTTTGTCCACAGCCCGTAACAGAGGTGCCCCAGTGTCACCAGGAGGAAGTCAGACACTTCCGCTGCCCCTCATTCATTTATAATTAACAAAATCGAAGCAGATCTCAGAAGATGGAAAGATCTCCCATGCTCATGGATTGGCAGGATTAATATAATAAAAATGGCCATCTTGCCAAAAGCAATCTACAGATTCAATGCAATTCCCATTAAAATCCCAACTCAGTTCTTCACAGAGTTAGAAAAGGAAATTCTCAAATTCATATGGAATAACAAAAAACCCAGGATAGCGAAAACTATTCTCAACAATAAAAGAACTTCTGGAGGAATCACCATCCCTGACCTCAAGCTGTACTACAGAGCAATAGTGATAAAAACTACCTGGTATTGGTACAGAGACAGGCAGGAAGATCAATGGAATAGAATTGAAGACCCAGAAATGAACCCACACTCCTATGGTCACTTGATCTTTGACAAAGGAGCTAAAACTGTCCAGTGGAAAAAGGACAGCATTTTCAACAAATGGTGCTGGTTCAACTGGAGGACAACATGTAGAAGAATGAAAATTGATCCATTCTTATCCCCTTGTACAAAGCTCAAGTCTAAGTGGATAAAGGACCTCCACATAAAACCAGATACACTGAAACTAATAGAAGAGAAGGTGGGGAAAAGCCTCGAATACTTGGGCACAGGGGAAAAGTTCCTGAACAGAACTCCAATGGCATATGCTCTAAGATCGAGAATTGACAAATGGGACTTCATAAAATTGCAAAGTTTCTGTAAGGCAAAGGACACTGTCAATAGGACAAAACGACAACCAACAAATTGGGAAAAGATCTTTACCAATCCTTCATCTGATAGAGGGCTAATATCCAATATATACAAAGAACTCAAGAAATTAGACTCCAGACAACCAAATTACCCTATTAAAAAATGGGGTATAGAGCTTAACAAAGAATTTTCAACGGAAGAAACTCGAATGGCCGAGAAGCATCTAAAGAAATGTTCAGCATCCTTAGTCGTCAGGGAAATGCAAATCAAAACAACCCTGAGATTCCATCTCACACCAGTCAGAATGGCTAAGATTAAAAACTCAGGTGATAGTAGATGCTGGCGAGGGTGTGGAGAAAGAGGAACACTCCTCCATTGTTGGTGGGACTGCAAGATGGTGCAACCACTTTGGAAATCAGTCTGGCGGTTCCTCAGAAAATTGGACATAGCATTACCTGAGGATCCAGCTATACCACTCCTAGGCATATACCCAGAAGATGCTCGAACATATAACAAGGACATATGCTCACCTATGTTCATAGAAGCCTTATTTATAATAGCCAGGAGCTGGAAAGAACCCAGATGTCCTTCAACTGAGGAATGGATTCAAAAAATGTGGTACATTTACACAATGGAGTATTACTCAGGTATTAAAAACAATGAATTCGAGAATTTCCTAGGTAACTGGATGGAACTAGAAATTATCATCCTGAGTGAGGTAAGCTAGTCACAAAAGAACACACATGGTATTCACTCACTGATTATTGGATATTAGCCCAGAACCTTGAAATGCCCAAGATTCAACTCACAGGCCACATGAAGCTCATGAAGAAGGAAGACCAAGTGGGGGTGATTCGGTCCTTCTTAGAAGGAGCAACAAAATACTCAAGGGACCAAATATGGAGACAAAGTGAGGGACAGAAACTGAAGGAGGGGCCATCTGAAGACCTTTCCACCTGAGTATCCATCCCATGTGCAGTCACCAAAGGTAGATGCTGATGTGGAAGTCAGGAAGTGCATGCTGATAAGAGCCTGATATGGATGTCTCCTCAGAGGACTTCAAGAGTCTGACATACTCAGAGGCAGATGCTCACAACTAGCCATTGAACTCATAATGGGGTTCTCAATGGAGGAGTTAGAGTGAGGACTGAAGGAACTGAAAGGGTTTGCAGCACCATGAGGAGAGCAACAATACCAACCAACCACAGCTCCCAGGGTCTAAATCACCAGCCTGGGAGCACTTAGGGAGGGATCCAGGGCTTCAGCTGAACATGTAAGAGTGGAGGGCCCTGCTGGGCATAGGTGGAAGATAAGATCCTTGACCTCATGAATGCTGGATGCCCCAGGGGGTGGGAATTTTGAGGGTGGGGAAGTGGGAGTAGGGGGGTAGGTAGGGGTTACATCCACAGACAAGAAGGAGGAGGGGTAAGGGGATAGGGGGTTCCCAGGTGGGTGGGGGATGGGGTAAGGGGACAACATATAAAATATAAATAAAACATCCAATAAAAAAATTTAAAAAATAATAATTAACAAAAGGCTGGGATGTTTGGTTTCAGACCTGAGAAAAAGGGACTGAGGCATATACTGTACTTATCAAAACAGACATGGCTTCCATGTCCTCCCAGCGTCCCTCAGTCTCTACCTGACATACCTTGCCCCCAACCCTAAACTTCCCAGCCCAGAGGCTGGGCTGCCCTTCCCCAGGAGGCTCCTCCCTATATAATCCAGACATTGTGTTCCCTCTCTCTCCCTTCCTCCTTCCCTCCCTCTCCCTCTCCCCCTCTTTCCCCTCCTCCTCCTCCTCTTCTCTCTCTGCTCCAGCGCCTTTCTCTCTCTTTCCCGCTCCCCTCAACCCTTGGGCCCAGTGAACTTGCCCAAGCACAGCTGTTCAGTAAACCTGCCTTTAATATATTCTAACTGGGCTTGAATTGGCTCATTTCACCAGCAGAGAAATAACTTATTTATCAGGTAATATACAGTATAGTGCACTCATCCTTAGACGATACCTTTCTCAAAGAATGACATCACAAAATGGGAATGTCTAAAAAAAATTCTATGAATCACAACAGCAAAACATTCAGATTTTGGAGGGGCAGATAAAGTATTTCATTACTGATGTTGGCAAAGTACATTCTTAAATGACTTTTAAAAAGGAAAGCCCCTCCCCCACCCGAGAACACACACATTCCCACAGCTGCTGTCCTACTATGCAAATGGAGAAAAGAAAGCCTAGAGTCCAAGCCACTAGGGTAATTTAAACCCAGAATGTCCCAAAAACACCCCACCGAGGCACTTCAAGGAGGTGGGAGGAGGAGGGGCCACCTAGAAATACAACTGGTCAGTGTGGTACTGATAGGGACCTGGGTCCCTTCCCTGTCTCTCCCTCTCCACTGCCCCCTTTCTCTTGCTCTCTCACCACCACCACCACGAGGTGAGTTTGCTCCACAAGCCTTCCAGACGAATGATGATGCTTAGCTCAAGCTCAGACCCAAACAGCAGAACAAGAGAAGTGAACTGACCCCTCTGAAACTCTTGAGCCCAAACCAACCTTCCCTCCCACAGACAGCTGCCTCTGGGGTCTTGTCACAGTGGCCAAAGCCGGGCAGCAGCAGAGGCACCATCTCCTCCTACACTCAGGGTCTGGCTATGGACTTGACACACTGGGATAAGGGGACATAGGTTCAAATGCACTGAGCAAAGTTTCAAACTGGGGATGATTCCGTAAGGAGACTGTGCAAGCAGTGATACCAACACGGGCCACGTGATGACGCAGAGAGCAAGCAAGTGCAGGCCGATCCCCACAGGCCAAACAGATGCTGAGCAGCTCTGCCAGGTGCACAGCAGCAGGCATCTGGCATCTGCGTCTTTAACCCAAACACTGCCTTCCCCATGGACAGGGCTCTGCCCTGCACCCACATCTGGGGCCAAATCAAAGGTATCAAGAGACGAGAGTGAGCAATTCATACCTCCACCAGGAATAATTGCCAACTTTGTTTCAACCAGGCCCATTTTTGCAGAGGAAGCTAAAAAGAAATAAAGAGAATTAAGTGACAGGCACGTCATCACTTTGTAATATGGTAACTTGCAGAAACAAGGTAAGATTCTCTGAGAACATATTTACCAAGTAAACTGATGTCACAACTTTTAAGCAACTACTTTAATTTTTTTGTTGTTATTAAAACATAATGATTCATAATGATCCTCTACACCCCTCACTCCCCTGCCCCACCCCCAGGAGAACACAGGACCTTTTTTGTACAAAACTGCCTGGCAGTGAGCTAGGTCCCAGTGGTCAAAGTACTAGCGTGGTGATACCACCTTTGGATCTGATGTTGCCAGCAGGAAGGCCCGAATCCCATTCATGATTCAGAATCAAGGGAGAGACAACCCCTGACGCGTACAGATTCCTTAGCTGCCAGACAGTCCCCAGACCAAACACCTCTGTCTGCTATCAGATAAGGTCAAGTGTCCAGTTACTTTCTGACAAAAGGCCCCACAGCCTGAATGTCCCTTGGGCTATTTCCCACAGCCTTGCCTCCAGTCTGCGGCCTTTCTGAATGGGCTGTGCGTGCCTCGGTTTCTCAACCACAAGCTCACCCTCCAGTACCAGGAAAAACAAGTGAAGATCTTCACAGCAACATGAGGAGGAGGGGAAAGCACCCCAAGACGTGGCCACATGAAGCCGCTAACAGGCACACTAAAGGCCTTCAACTCATGTCATGAAGCCACAGCAGAGGTGACAGCATGAAGCAGGGCTCTGTGATGACCCCCTGCTACTCCCTCCTCTCCAGTACTGCTCCCTCACAGACACTCAAAAGGCTTCCAGGCAGGCCAGGGAGTGAACCATGTAAAGGCCCACTGGCCTCTGATCAGCACTCAGCTTCTCACAACTCTCTCGACATAGTGCTCTGTAGCACTCAAAAAGAGAAGAACTTGGAAGGAGTGAAGTTGTCACTATGGGAACAAAGTCACGACATGCTGGACCGGACCTGTTTACGAACTGACCCCACAGGTGAGATGCACACAACTACAGGCACACGTTCTACTTTAAATCGAAGATAATGAGTCTAGAACGGGCAGCCCTAGAGTCCCAAATCGGATCTGTCCTTCTACTGAGGCTGAACAAGGGATGAAAAAGGAGTTTCAAACGCTCAGCTCAAAAGACAGCTTTTCTACCTGGAACTACAAAAACACCAGGCTCTGTGGGAAATTCTTCAGTGTTCTACTCAAGAGGAAGCAGAACAAAAGTATTTGGACCTGAGAAGTGCCCACCCCTCATCACCGCCACCATCAGTGTGTGCTCTAAAGGTCAACCCAGAACCTGCAGTCCCAGGCCCAGGCTTCTTCAGCTTACTCACTCCACAAAACAGCAGAATCCATTTCAAGACTCTCATGGAGTCCGTTCTGTACTCCGATCATGTCTGCCCCTCCCACACTCCATTCCTCATCACAAAATCTCCTTTTCAGGCCTTTTTTGGTTCCTGTCTAGATTATATACAAGAGAACACTGAATGTCTTTCCACGTGAGCCTTATTTCAATCAACATGTGACTCTCCCAAATTCATTGATTTTCATGCAAATCAATAATTCCTTAACCCAAGCTCCTTTTAAAAATCATATTAACAGGATTAATTCTCACCTGCAACTCGAATGTCACACGCTAAAGCCAGCTCCAGACCTCCTCCTAGGGCAAGGCCATCTATGGCTGCGATTGTGGGCACAGGGAGGTTAGCTGAAACAGACAAGGTTTATCTCCTTTACTCAAAGCAATTCCTCTCTGCACAGTTCATTTCAGAGCGTATTTAGAACAGAGTGTCCCATGAAGACTTTATGCCTCTGTCATCTTCAGTACGACACAAGCCTTCTCAGCATTCCTCGAAAGCTTTCTGTGTGGATTGCAGTCAGTCCACCTTTGAATGGAGGACACCTCTGAACCGCTCGTATTCCTGAACTGCCTTCAGGATTATTTTATTGAATTCTATAGCCTCATAATCTGAGGACCTAAAGTCTTTTACAAGGTGTTCAGCTCATGCAAATTCAAGACCGGATAATTTATGCAGCATTTTGGAACTCCTGGCCCTTTGTGGACTTGGTGCTTAGAATGCAACTGGAGACATGACATCTGTTCAAAGAAACGCAAGGTGCCACCAGCCACAGAGGGCAGAGACCAGGCCTCCAGCACCAAGGAGAGCTGGTGTACAAACGCTTAGACCACAGTCCTCTCTGGCTCTGGGATCCTGAAGTAGACATGGGAAGGGGCAGCATTCACAGAGCCTACAAGAGAGTATTTCGGCAAGTTTCTACAGTAGCAGGTTTCCATATGGAATTTTCAAAGGTCGCTGTGTTACCTTTGGTCCCCCAATCTCCTGCCCACTTCCAGTTCCATTATCCCCCTTTCCTCCTCCTGCTGCCTGCTTTCTCCCCCCTTCCCTTGAAGCCCACACTATGTCCCTTTCCCCAGTATAGTGACTTGTATGGGGAGTCTAATCTAACACATACATCAACAGTCTTACCCAGGACTGACGCCTGTAAGCTCCAATAACAACCTGCCTGGCAAGTCATGTGCCCTGGTGCAAGGCTGGGGCATGAATGCTACTGTAGTAAACTGACACTCTCTGACTGGATGAAGCCCACTCCACAAGAGAGAATGCATGGCAGGTAACTGCTAACTGGGCCCCAACCCTATGGCTTGGATAGGTCATAGGCCACAGGGGAGAAGTTGATACTGCTGCCCTGCTAAATGCCATAGTAATAAAGTACCCCTACACTCTGACCTTCATATCCAAAGATTAGTGCATCCCTCAGCCGTCCTCAGTGGAGCTTCATTTTGCTGTAGATGAAGAGTCAATGTGTGGAGAATGAGACTCAAAATTAAAACCCCGAAAGCTCAGGAGTCCATAAGTGGAAGAAAACCTGTAAGCCAGAGGCCGTGATGTCTGTGGCCAAACATTTGCTGGACATGACAGGTACACTGCACACATGAGCACAGGTTGGGGAGGGACTCGTGAAGTCTCCCCTCTAGCAACTGATGGCTGCTGAGGGGTTGGGGGTCAGTTTTCATCAGGGATACAGGCTCTGAAAGCCTGTTCCAGTAGGTGGCCCTAGCCGTGCACTGAAGTGAGGGAGCACACATGAAGCTGAGAGGGAAAGCGGGAGGTAGGGGAGGAGTTGGGACATATTATATGGTGGCTGGAGAGATGACTCACAGGTAAGAGCACACGCTGCTCCTCCTGAGGACCTGAGTTCAAGTCCTGGCACCCTCATACCCTTGCAGGAGCTCTCAGTGATCTCAGGAATGCTCGGTGTAACCTGTCCTTGCTGATCCTATTTCTGGTTTGCAGGTGAAATTCGCCAAGTACCCTTGTACTATTAACCTTTCCTTGTTGAAGTGACGCCTGATATTCTGCAGTGTGTTAGACGGCAACGTTTTAATCCATTGGGTCCTTCGATGCCAAGGCTCCCCTGCTCGGTTCTCATGCTGTACGGAGGAAGCGTGGCCTGTGTGACAGCCCTTCCTCCCAAGCCTTCCAGACAAACAGCAGAGCAAGAGCGATCAATTCCTACACACAGGAATGAGTGGGACTCGGTAACCTTCGGGAGCTGTGTAGACTTTACGGGAGGCCAAGAAATGAGCCTGTGGGGTTTTGCATTAAATAGCCAGCCTCGCTTCCCTTTCCCAGGCTGAGGAAAACAGTCTCTTTCATAAAATTTCTAGGAAGGAGTCATTTTTCTTTATGACAAACTAACAGTGAAATCTGTTCTATTAATATTTTTAAACCTTCAGTAGTGAATACTTTTTTAAAATTGTGTGTGTATGGGGGGGGGGAGTGTAGGGAGGGGGAGGTAATGGGCACAAGAGTGTACAAGAGTGTAGCTGCCTGCAGAGGCCAGAGGTGGCTGAGCTCCCTATGTTGGGGGTTATGGGTGATGCAGTGCCAGTACTGATCTGAGGCTCAGGCAGACTGTCTGTACAGCCAGACTGTCACACACAACCCAGACAAGTATGATGTGGTGTCAGTTAGTGAGGATAGCCCCCAACCACCAGTGTAAGAAATGGAGCAAGAAACAGGCTGGTTGTGTTAGCAAGACACAATGGCTGACCAGGAGTCTGGCTTTGGGGCAGGAGCAGCTTCACTGGCCTCAGACACGGAATCTGAAATCATGTGGTAGAAATAGTTATCCTTCACAGTGATCATCATGCACTGTAGAATTAATACCAAGTATTTTTAAATAGGACGTTTACATTTTGAGGAGTTCATGTTTCCAAAGACAATGCAACAAGTTTAACATTGCAACTTTTGAGAAATACAGAACACAGAATGACAACCAAACAGGGGAGGAAAGAGAGACTGTGCCCACACCGCGCATGGGACTTCAAACAGTAACAAAAATCAGCAGGGCAGAAGGCTGGCTCTAAAGTGTATCCTACTAAAAAATGATTTAATTAGGACAGCTTAGTCTATTCAGTATTTTACAGTACTATAAATCCTAAAGCCATACACCCTTGGAAAGGCAGACATCAGTCCAGAGGCCTGAGAGAACACCCAGAGGGCAGCTGTGAATGCCTACCAAGGACTCGAAGCAGGAAATGAAATGTCAGGGCCACAGCCACAGCGAGAAACCATGACTCAGTGTGTTACGCAACAGTGGGATCAGATACTATTTTGAGTTTCATTCCAGGAAGTGAGCCAGGTATGACAAGGAAGATAATAATCCTTTGAAATGCTCCTAAAAATATAATTAAAGCAATAATTAAAGAGTGGAGCTATTTGGAGAAGAAAAGGCAGGGTGGGCGATGGACCTCAGAGCCCACACACAGCACACCCCGGCCCAGCAAGGCTGGAGTCAGCACAGGACTGGAGCTGTGGCGGCTACTCTCTGCTCCTCAGGCAGAGGTTAATTGTAAGCCTTGAGAAAAGAAAACAATCTGATTGTGGGGAGAAGGCTGGTGCTGCTTATTCGACTTTTAAACTGGGTTCTGCTTAGGGCCTAGCATGCTGGTGTCAGCTAGATGACTCGGTGGGTCCAGGCAGTCAGCGCTGACCATCTAAGCTCCATTCTTGGGACCCACGTGGTGGAAGCAGAGAATTAACACCCTGACCTTCACACAAATGAAAGACAAAATGTAATTTTAAACAATTAAAAAATCTAGTACTGCTATATAAAACAGCAAAGTCATTACTTTATCAGAAAGCTCCATATATATTATGATGAAGAGGGTGAGTACCAAAATCAAGAACAGAAATAAAATCTTTACTAACAGAATCACAAGGAATTCCTAATGACCTCTAGGTCCAGTTAAAACTGTACTTTTGACTTAAGATGTTTTCTCCCTTCCTTCTAACTTCTGGAGAAACCACAAGAACAAAACAAAGGGGTCCCTGAGCAAAGCTGACAGGCTCGGTGGGCTCTGCTGGAGCTCTAGCAGACTGGGCTCTGCTCGAGGCTGGCCCAGGACTGCCACACAGGGGAGTGCTGGACAGCAGCAGGCATGCCACAGAGAAACACCACCACCCTCAAGTGAGAGATGCCAGATCCAAGACTGGAAGACTCAGCCACCTCAGTCCTATAGACACAGGCAAACCCCTATGACACCTAAATGCTAACACTAGGTTAAAAATTCAAATAAAGTGAGGCAACTCTGGAAGGCTCTGGTGTTCCCCAGCCACCTCCTGAGGGCCAGCTGTACTTCCTCACACCTGTATACAGGACCATCCCACACACACCTGTACACAGGACCATCCCACACATCTGTGTACAGGACCATCCTACACACCTGTATACAGGACCATCCCACACACACCTGTACACAGGACCATCCCACACATCTGTGTACAGGACCATCCTACACACCTGTATACAGGACCATCCACACACCTGTGTACAGGACCATCCCGCACACACCTGTATACAGGACCATCCCACACACCTGTGTACAGGACCATCCCACACACCTGTATACAGGACCATCCACACATCTGTGTACAGGACCATCCCACACACCTGTATACAGGACCATCCCACACATCTGTATACAGGACCATCCCGCACACACCTGTATACAGGACCATCCCACACACCTGTGTACAGGACCATCCCGCACACACCTGTATACAGGACCATCCCACACACCTGTGTACAGGACCATCCCACACACACCTGTATACAGGACCATCCCGCACACACCTATATACAGGACCATCCCACACACCTGTGTGCAGGACCATCCCACACACACCTGTATACAGGACCATCCCACACACACCTGTATACAGGACCATCCCACACACCTGTACACAGGACCATCCCACACACTTGTATACAGGACCATCCTACACACACCTGTATACAGGACCATCCCACACACCTGTATACAGTACCATCCCACACACACCTGTATACAGGACCATCCCACACACCTGTATACAGGACCATCCCACACACACCTGT
>NW_021604656.1:1939751-1940476 GCF_004785775.1 Grammomys surdaster
TACAGGACCATCCCACACACACCTGTATACAGGACCATCCCACACACCTGTATACAGGACCATACCACACACTTGTATACAGGACCATCCCACACACCTGTGTACAGGACCATCCCACACACCTGTATACAGGACCATCCCGCACACACCTATATACAGGACCATCCCACACACCTGTATACAGGACCATCCCACACACCTGTATACAGGACCATCCCACACACACCTGTATACAGGACCATCCCTCACACCTGTATACAAGACCATCCCACACACACCTGTATACAGGACCATCCCTCACACCTGTATACAAGACCATCCCACACACCTGTATATAGGACACCTGTATACTAGGAAAGCTTCATAAGGAAGATATATTACTCCATGATGCTTCCTTGGTCCTCAGACACAGGCAGAAGACACAGTGAGCATAAAGCATACAGTCTGCAAACTCCAAACTATTCTTCACCGAGTAGCTCTCAGCACAATGTGGTTAAAGCAAAAGCCAAGTTATCCAACACACATGGACACACGGGAGCACTCGGCTTCGGCCTGCATTGCAACATCGCTAACTGGCTGAGATTTTGAATAAAGTGGGACAAAAGTCAGACACCTACAATGGCTGAGTAGATCTGAATGGCAACAAGAATCAAAGCTTCTCAGCTGCACCAGTGCTGAAGACAGAGCTCCTGTAGGCTGCACCAGTGCAGGAGACAGCTCCTGTA
>NW_021604656.1:1940486-1977487 GCF_004785775.1 Grammomys surdaster
AGCTCCTGTAGGCTGCACCAGTGCAGGAGACAGAGCTCCTGTAGGCTGCACCAGTGCAGGAGACAGCTGCTGTAGGCTGCACTAGTGCAGGAGACAGAGCTCCTGTAGGCTGCACCAGTGCAGGAGACAGCTGCTGTAGGCTCTAGCCATGTTCTTTATACTGTATGGAGTTAAAACAAACATAACGGTTAAGTGTAGAGATGACAGCACTTAGAACTCAGTGACGTCATGATGTCATACCAGCGATTCTGATCCTTATAACAGAGATATGTCAGCGCCACACTCTACAGAGGTATCTGTGAGAGGAAACTTTCCAAGTAATCTCTCTGGCAGCTGATCCACCACCACACATTGGGTTCTTACTGACATTGCATGCATGTGAGGCAGGTGACTATGTGGAGGTCAGGGGACAACCTGCCAGAGTCCATTCTCTCCTCCCACCATATGGACTCCAAACCTCTGCCCACAGAGCCATTTTGTCAGAGAGGGAGGTAATGTTATATATAATGCATGCAGGCTTCAGTGTCTGGGTGACCTGAAGTATACAACCTCCCACTGAGATTGAGACAATCTGCAAGTCTGTGACTACTAATGAGGCTGAACCCAGTTAGTAAAGCAGTAATTCTCAACCTGTGGGTCACAACCCCTTTGGGGTTCAAACAATCCTTACACAGGCGTCACGAAAGACCATCACAAAACACAGATATGTATGTTATGATTCATAACAGCAGCAAAATTACAGCTACGAAGTAGCAACAAAAATAATTTTGAGTTTGGGGTCACCACAACAAGAGGAATTGGGTTAAATAAAGGGTTGCTGCATTAGAAAGGTTAAAAACCACTGCCCTAGAATGTGAGGGACTTTTTTTAATTTAAATTTTTTCACAGAATATATTTTGATTATGTTTTCCTGTCCATCAACTGCTACACCCTGCCCACCTCTCCATACCTAGCCAATTTCATGTTCACTCTTTCTTTAACCCATCCCTCACTCCTTCAATACCCTCCAAAACCAAGTAAGTCGAAAAATGCAAAACAAAAAGTTCACATAAAAATGATAGATAGATAATAGATAGATAGATAGATAGATAGATAGATAGATAGATAGATAGATACATACATACATAGATAGATAGATAGGCCAACTGACCATTAATTTCATTTTGCGTTGGCAACTATTCCTGGGCACGGGGCCCGCCATAGAGCACGGCTGGTATACCCAGTGACACTCCACTACAGAAAACTGATTTTTCCTTTCCCAGCAGGTATCAGCTGTGAACAGCTTCTAAGTTAGGGATTGGGCTTTGCATCCGCTTCCTGGAGTGTCCTCTCGAGGGCTTCCCTGCTGTGTCTATCAATCCTGTGTGTACATAGCCCAGATACATATCCTCGGAAGGTCTTTATTTAATGTTGACAGAATTTATTATCTTTTCTTTCCCATCCCATAACATGTCCTGTGGGCTGACAGGCCTGGCCACAGGTGTGCCCAAAGCAAGCAGCCCAGGGCTTTGGTTGTGTCTCACTAAATAAAGCCTGCATCGTGGCTCCAGCAAGGCTTCTTGTCCTCTTTCTGTTGGCGACTCTGGCTCTGGCTGTGTATGTCCCTCACAGAGATCAAAGCTGAGAACTAAAGTTCAAATACTACAGCATCCATGAGAATCACCTTTTGAAACTGAATCCTACTTAAGGGGGACACCCGCTCCCCTATCTTACAAGACAGTTCACCACTCACAGTTCTTATCCTCCTAGATACTCTACACTTGCAGAGCCACTTCTGTGACTGCTTCTGCCTATTGTTGCCATTTGTAACACAAGTCTCAAGCCTGGCCAATCGCACCACAACGTTCTACTTTTCAACGAGCTGATCTTTGGATGTTTTGGTTTTTTTCTTTTTCGGTCTTTATTTGTTTCTGTCCCCACCTTTTCCAGGGGGTAGACTCCAGAAAGATGCTGATAGAGGCAGTCACAGGCCTCTCTTGACTTGCTGCTGAGTGCAAGAGACAGCTTCAACATTTTACCATGAAGAGGTAGACACTGGCTACGGCTAGAGGAGCCTCCTCCACTCCCATTCACCGGCCTTTCCGTGAATATAGGCTGACACCTCTCCGAAGCTTTCTTCACTATACTAAGGTAAACATAGGGTTTTATTTTAACTGCCTAATGTCGTGAATTCAATTTAGCTTTCCCAATGGAAACCACCCTTAAAATCCACACTCATGAAGCGTGCCTTGCCTAGCCTGTCACTCTTCTTGTATGTCAATCCTGTTCCTTGTATAGCTGCTTTCCTAAAACGCACCAGGTTTCTTAGCCATTGCGAATGCCTGGCTATATATTTATTATCTGTAGGTTTTTTTCTCTTGTGGCATGAACTTAAGGTTGAGAACATCCCTCAAGTGTTTGACAAATCTCATGAAACTGGACATAGAGTCTCAGGTAACTCTCTCAGCTTCTCCTGTGACTCACGACCCCACCCAGCTCCTTTTCGGTCTGTAAGTCGTGGTTCTTGAGGCTCTGTGTATCTTGTTTCTAACTGACTTGTACTGTGAACCAAGAACAATGTCTCTGTGTATCAATTTTGTGAAAAATCTAACCAACTTTAGATTCTGGCTCGGCGTACTTTTACAAAGATCCTGCAAGAATAATGCGTACTCTCACGTAATTTAGGGTTGAGTCTGTTAGATCAAACTCGATAGCCAAGTTGTTCGGATCCCTACAGTTAAAAATAATTGATCAGTTTTTGTCCTTTTGGATTCACAGCAAAGTGAGGGAAGCATCAGCAATGTTAATCTTGCTAACACTGTCAGACTTGTCAATGTGTATCACTTTATTTCCTTTACAGACAGTACTGTTGGGAGCAGTAACTGACAGTGTTCTTTATCTTACAACGTTGACTGACACCATGCTGGCACACTGCCTGTCTTCCCTCGGTTATTAGGTTTTTCTTTCATTTTGTTTTTCTGAGGTAGAGGTTTGGTGGGCTGGCCTCAACTTTATTCTGTAACCTGGCTGCCCTACGTACAATCCTCCTGCCTCATGCAGCCTCTGCGTGTCAACACTACAGGTGTGTACCACCTTGCCTAACTATTGATTAATAATTTACTAGTCAAAAATTTAAAGAGAGGAGAGAAAAGAGGAAGAGTGAGTGTGTGTGTGTGTGTGTGTGTGTGTGCGCGAACTCGCGCACATGTGTACAGGTGTTCATGTGTGTACATGTGTTTGGAGGCCAGAGGTCAACAATAGGGTATCTTCCTCAATCACTGCCCCCCTTACTCTCTGAATCAGTCTGTGACTGAGCCTGGAGCTGCCAATTAGGCTGGGCTGGCAGTGCTGCGATCACAGGTGTGCACGAGCCCAGCACCCAGCTTTTCACATGTGTTCTGGGGGATCAAACTGACCGAGCCATCTGACCTGACATAGTGCTCACGCAATGACAGCTCATGGTGCTCTAGCTATGATTTGGCCACAGCACATGAAGACAACCATGACATAATGGCCACCCTCAGCAGATGGAGGTGAACATGGCTGTGCTTACCAATGTCATTGATCACTGCTCGGATCTTGGAGACAAAGGGACCGACTTCACTGGAATGCATCTTGGCTCGTTCCTTAAGGTCAGCACCTGCAAGGCATTGTACTCAAATGAGATTGTAACATAAGGACAATTGTAAAGCAAAAAATTAGATTTTACTAATGCCGTGTGATGGCTCATAGAATTTGTACGCTGCATTTCCTCCCCACTGGTGACTGTCGGAAAGAAGAAAAGGCCTGGTTGTCCGTGCTGATCACGTGATCCACAGCAGCATCCTGCGGCTTTCTCTTCCCGGCCCTTCCATGCCCAGAGGAAGACCATGTCATACCCACTGACCAGTGTTGCTCTAGTAAGAACTTACAGACTCATTTATTCACTAAGACGTTACAAACACAGTACTGTCACAGATGGCTTCAGACTGGTGCCGGCACCTGCACCTTACAGGATCACTGGAGATCTTCCCACCTCCACTCATGGATGTAATGCCAAAGTGGTGAAAATGGTCAAGAACAATGAAATCACCATGGTGACTGCAAATCCACCCTGAGACGTGCTGGCTTCAAGCCAAGGGATGAGGTCGTAATTATGACTTTATCACAGAACACTAGGCTTCAAGCTGAGAAAAATGGACTTGAGCTCCTTAAAGGGTGACTCGCTTTGAGTTCAAGACAGGGTTTCACCAAAAGCTGTCCCATTGAAACAAACAAACTAAGCACACAGGCACTGACGTGGCTGTTCCTCTCTGCTTAATTCACTGTAGACTACTGACTATGCATAGTCATACCCAGGGGACGCTAAGCACACGCACACCTTCCCTAGGGAGAATTAGAATCAGCCCAGCACAGGCCTCCTAATCCACGGGCTCTCAGGGGCACATGCCTCTGAAATCTCAGACAGACCGTTGAAAGCACGGGCAACCGGATGTAGCTCAGCAAAAGGACACGGGGAAACTGGGAACAGTTAAACAGCACCAACAGACGGCTAACAGAGCTAGAACATGCTCTTCCAAAAGGGACTTAAATAAAACAATCAGAAGTACAAATGTGGATGAATCTGCTGAAGGAAAAACATAGTTACAGAAAGATACTCAGCATGGCAACCAGCCACAAAGCAAAGGAGAATGCATGGGATGTCATACGACTAAAGAAATCGGGGCAGCAAAGAAGCCATCGGCAGAGCAGAGGACAGCCTGTAGAATGCAGGGAAGCAGGTACCAGTCCGTCACACCTGGGCCATGAGCACACAGAAAGCCCAACCCAACCGCAAGATAAGAGCTGGATGATGAAGGATGGGAACGGAGAGTTCGTTCTCTCTTCCGTGTGTGGGGACAGAAGCAGGGGAGCAGAAGTGTGCACAGTGTGGGAGGTGCACCTGTGCACGCACGCGTGAAGGTCAGAGACTGACCATGGGTGTCTTTCCCTGATGCATCCCATCTTCTGTTGTGTGATAGTGTCTCTCACCTAACCTGGAACTCACTGATGGGATGGACTGGGTGGCAGTCAGCTCTTGGCATCCTCCTGCCTCCACAACCCCAGTACTAGAATAACAACGCCATCTCCATGCTCAGCTTTTCCTATGGGTGCCAAGGATCCAACCTTGAAAGTCCTAGTGTTTGTGAAGCATGCAAGTCACCCACCGAGTCATCTCAGGCTGTGGCGGGCAAGGGTGGTAAAGGACAACATACAATTAGCCAACAACTTGAGATCACCAATATCACCTCGGAAAAGACAAATGAATGCCAGTTTGTAAGCCCAGCACTCTGAAGCAGGGGGATGAGGAGTTCAAGGCTAGTCTGGGCAGCATGGCAAGACCCTGCCTCACAAAAAAAGAGCAAGAGGGTTGTAGAGAAGAGGGATCCCTTGAACTCTGTCAGTGAAAACGAGCACTAATATACCCGTATGGAAAGTGTGTGGAAGGGTCTCAAGAGAAGCACCATACGATACCACAATCCCACTAGTGGCCACTCCTAATGCAGAGCTGGGGTCACACTGTTACCTACACCCAAACACGGTCTAAAAACAAGCAAAGGCTAGGAAGACAGCTCAGGCAGGACAGTGCTTGCTGCAAGCTTGAAAACCTGACTTTGAGCCCCAGGCCCCATGTTTTTGGTTTTGTGAGTGGTGTGTATGTGGTTGTAAGTCCACTGTGCAGGCAATGGCAGCTAGATCCCTGGGGCT
Source organism: Grammomys surdaster (assembly GCF_004785775.1). NCBI lineage: Eukaryota > Metazoa > Chordata > Mammalia > Rodentia > Muridae > Grammomys > Grammomys surdaster. Next base: position 1,946,193 of record NW_021604656.1, read on the forward strand.
TACTGGCCAGTTGAGTCTACTAGTGCTAGTTCTGGCCAGGGAGAGACCTTGTCTCAAAAAAGTACGGTGGACACTGGCTAAGGAGTGACACTGAAGGTTGTCCCCCTCCTCCCCCTACCTCCTCTCTCTCTGTGTCTCTGTGTCTCTGTGTCTGTCTCTCACGCTCTCTCTCTCTCTCTCTCTCTCACACACACACATTTAAAAAGCATTGAGCTTTGATGCTTCTGTTATAACCATTTTGTGCTATCACGAATCATGCTCAGGTAAGACAGAATTTATCTTGATGCAATGTTGAAAGGAGACCAATTAATAGGTGTACCAGAGCCTGCAAATGTTCTAGAGATGAGACACAAACCTCCCAATTTTAAGTTGAAAGCCAGGCTGGAGAGACGGATCAACAGTTAAGAGCACTTATTACTCTTCTGAGGACCTGGACTTGGGTCCCAACACTTAAATGTTGGCTCACAACTGCTGGCTCATAACTCTAGTTCCAGGGAATCCAATGCTATCTTCTAGCCTCTGTGGGTACCAAGCATGCTTGCGGTACACATACATAGGTGCAGGGAACAAAACCTCATAAAACAAAATTAAATGTTTTTAAAAGACCAGAAATGATTAACGTTAGTGGGAAAGCCATACCTAATGCCAAAATGGGAGGGAAGCTGGCCGTCTGCATCAGTCAGCCCAAGCTACAAGTGCAAAGGAGAAGTTACTTGAGATACCAAAAAGCAAAATGCATTACTGAACATACAGAGAAAGTTCTAGTGGTCTGGACAAAAGATCAAAGCAAGCACAGCATTCCCTTTGGCTGAGTCACAAACCACAGCTGGCCCCTTACTCTCCTCAGTTCTGGGAAGACCGAGGAAGCCACAAAACAAAGACTTGAACGAGCAAATCTAAAGCAACTAAAAACTCATAAAGCAGCCAAAAGGGCCAGGGAATGCCTTACATTTGAACTGGGTCACCCAGCCCTCCTTCAACAACCATAGGAGCTAACTCGACCGTCTTTATACCTGGACACCTTCCTTCCTCATTACATTGTAATTCTTCATGGAGAAAGTAAGTATAAAGATTTATCAGACATGGTTGAGGCAGCCCTGCCCGGAGCACACACCCATCCCCATGGTACAGTCACAGATGAACCTGCCGACCCCTCATAACCCCTCATAACCCCGTGCGTGCTTTATATCCTAAACTGCATTGTTTGCGGCGTTAACAAACTTACCTCAGATTGATAAAACTACACATATTTATCACGATGTTCTAAAACACATAACCAATATAGAATGGGTTATTAACTCAAGTTCATTAATAAGAATGTCACCCAACGGCAGTGGTTTAGGGGTGAGAGGATTAACAGTCACGTGCTCATGGGGAGTTTTCCAGGGATACACACTACGAGGCTTTACCCCCAGGATGGGCCATGGGATCTCTTAGGAAGTCAAGTCATTGAAAGGAAACCCTTGAAGGAACCTCCTCTCCTTCCTGACCGAGAAGTGACTACCCTGCCCACGTGCTCCTGTTGCCTGCCCACCGCCCAACCCAACTGGGCCAACCAGTCATGTATTGAAAACTTCCAAAGCTCTGGGCCAGACTAATTCTTTCTCTTCACAAACTGGTTATCTCAGGATATGTTACAGTGACAGAGGCTGGCTAAGGCAGCAGCCACCATTCTACCTCAGACACGGTGGGTTCTTTGCCAAGCCACTTTAGTACAGTGACTGCCACACAAAGCAAACTGCTTGGGTGTTTGTTTTGTTTGGTTTAGTTTGGTTTGGTTTGGTTTGGTTTGGTTTGGTTTGGTTTGGTTTGGTTTGGTTTTTCAAGACAGGGTTTCTCTGTGTAGCCCCGGGTGTCCTGGAACTCACTCTGTAGACCAGGCTAGCCTCGAACTCTCAAACTCAGAAATCCGCCTGCCTCTGCCTCCCAAGTGCTGGGATTAAAGGCGTGCGCCACCACCACCCGGCTTGGCTTGCTTGGGTGGTTTTAATTTCCTGGCACATAAAAAAAAAAAAAAAAAAAGCTCCATTCAACTCTGTAGTACATTAAGCAAGCAAGGGCATTGAGTCTCAATGCAGAGGGTAGAGGGAGCCCTGAATGAGTGCAGTCCTGACAGAACTAGGTTTGTTGACATGCTGTGGCCAAGGTGCAGACTCCAAGACCTTGGCCCCATGGGACGAGGCTCATGAGGAACGGCAACAACTGACCAGTGCAGCAAAGACTAACAGTGCAGCTTCCTCCACCTGGATACGGATAACCGGAGACTGTCCACCTTCAGACTCCCACCTACACTAGCTAATCCCACAATGCCCAGGGCCCTGCCAGTGGCCCCACTTGACATAACCGCCCGAGCCTTCAACCACTCCTCCCGCCTTCGACCTTGCTGAGCACCTATAGCTGCAAACTCAGCAAACGGCAGCTGCCCGTGGTCAGGGTTTCCTTTTAGAGAAAGGGTCTCAGAGTGTAGCACTGGCTGGCCAGGGACTCACTGTGTAGACCAGGCTGATCCGCAGTTTGTGTTGATACCCTTGACTGTTTCCTTTCTTAAAGGCACTCTGAAGTTCTTCTCCTTCACGAGTCCTGCCTGCAGGGTTCTCTTTCCAGCACTCACCACAGCACAAGTCTTCCCAAATGGGGTCTTTTCAAGCCTTGCTACTGCCTTCATAACTAAGGCCTGAAGCTTGTGCGGCTGTGTCAGCAACATCACCAACAGTCAACCTCACCTCCAGTTCCCCAAACATGCAATCTAATTTTAGATGCTTTCAAGGTGGCGCCTTTAAAAATACACAAGGACAAAGAATGGCTAACAGCACAGAGTCAGAGGTCACCACTCTGGGACACAGTGATCTACTAGTTCATGGGTAAAAGCGCTTGCTGGGCCAGCAGGACAACCCAAGTTCCATTCTAGAGCCCACGTGGAAGCAGAGAACCGACTAACTTCTAGAAGTGAGCCACAAACACACTCCGTGGCACATGCATACCAGTTCTCTCTCTCTTCCTCTCTCTCTCTCTCTCTCAATCAATCTCTCTCTCTCTCTCCCTCCCTCCTTCCCTCCCTCCCTCCCTCTCTCTCTCTCTTACACACACACACACACATACACACACACACACACACACACACACACACACAGTTCCAGAACTTGAAGTTGCTGATTCACATAGTAAGAAAGCCTCAAAATACATCAGGTCAGGAAGAAAGTGACAATGTTCCATCACTGCCTGCAGACTTTTAACAGCCCTCTCTCAGACACCGATACATCTAGTTCCTGTATGAGAAACAGAGGCAAAGGGACAGAAAGCAATGGGATAACAGGGGCCTGCTGTGATGTGGTGCCTGCTGTCCCTGCAGGAAGTGTGAAGGTGATGCTGGGCCCCTCAGCTGAGAGCCTGCCCTCAGGCTCATTCAGGGACTGCAGAGCAAAGATCCTGGAAGAGAGGCATTCCCCCTGCGGAGCTGCTACCAGCACAGTGGCACAGCAGTCCCCAGCCTGGGTTCCCCACAGAGCAGTCACAATACCACAGCAGCTTACAACTGTCCTGACATGATCAGGCTTGGAAACCTTCCCTCATAACCGCTCACATTTTTTTTTTGCCAGTAAACATGTACTAAAGTGTTATTAAATTCCCTGTAGCTTTAAATAAAATGAGTTGTTCCTGATTGAATTTCATTCCCAGCACTATTAGTACAGCTGACCACGTCATACATAAACTACAAACCTAATAGCTATTAAGGACTAAGTATAAAATTGTATTTTAAGTGTATCTCGTTCAGGATCGTCTCCCATCTTCCCATAATTTCCCATCTTCCTTGGTCTCACTAGCTCATGTATCCTTGTATGGAAACCATTTCTCCCTAGAATAGGGTAGGGTTTGCTTTCAATTTGACTCATGCTGAGAAAAACATTCCACAGTAAGCGGGAAGGAGTTTTATTACAGCAGGATCACTCAACTGACTGCTGGGGAAATAATCACACAACAATCAAGAAATATCTGACAGCAAGCTTCAGCTCCACTCCACAGCCTGCAAGTGGCGCTGAGGAAAAAAAAAAAAAAAAAAAAAAAAACTAGAAATCATCGCAATAAGTTACCAATGGATGAAGGGTCCAATGCCATACTTCTATAGGCCCCTCTCAAGGGAACTCAAAGGCTTTCTGTTTCCCTGAAGTAAAGGACAGACTGGGGCTGACGGTCCTTTGTGCAAGAGGGGAAACTCAGACAGGAACATCCCAACCCTGTACTCCACTGAGAAACCAGGGAAGTTTTAGGAAAAGACCACAAAGGAGCCACGCCTTCGTGTTGCTTGGCAACAGAATTGAAACCACTGCTCCTAGAAGGGGTTGGGGGGTTGGTTCTTGAGACTAAGGAAGTAAACAAAATTTATAAGGCTCAGAAACTTCCTAGAGTCATCAGGTCCCTTCCCAACATGACAGGAGCTTCATACTCAAGACAGGCTTTCTTCTGAGCTTTTGAGACAGTGTCTCCTATAGCCCAGGCTGGCCTCTGATGTGCTATGTCCCAAGGACGACCTCCTATCTCCACCTCCCAAGCCCTGGGCTTACAGGAATGCCCCACAAGACTGAAAGCAAAGCTTTGCGCCTGGCAAACAAGCATTCTACCAAGCCTGCCATGGCCCCACCCGGCCTGGCCCTCAAACTGGGCCCTCAAGCAGAGTTTTGAGTAGGAACTTCCAAGCTGTCTTCTTCCCACCTCATCCCCCTCTGTGCCCCCATTTCCTTACTTTTGTTGTTTACTAGGTCGTGTCCACAAATGTGAACATGACGCCCCAACTCCTAGGCCACTCTGGGTCAGCCCTGGTTCGCTAATCCAGCTCAGCCTCAAGGCTCCAGACATGCAAGTGTGAGGCATAGAGCAAGTGTGAGGCATAGAAGCCTCGGCCTTTCAGACAGACTCAGAGTCACTGGCTTCTGGTGACGGATCACTTGTGAGGCTTTTTTTCTGCTGCAGGATGTTGTGAGTTCATCGCCATCCAGAGGAGAATTGAACAGTGATAACCTGCTTCTACTCAAGAGCTACCCCGTTCTAAGCATGTGACCTTTACACAGCAGAGCCTGTGCTCACAAATGCCCCTCCTCCACAGCCTCAACCAAGCCTGCCCAGGAGCTGCCAGGAGCAAGGGCCACCCTCCCAGGCTAAAGACATTTTCAGACAAGAGATTGTCATTGAAATTAAATGTTGGTATACAATCTCCAAGAACACTGAGGGACTTTAACCCTTTAGGAACCTTGTAAACAGAGGGTGTGGGAAGATGGCACTAGTGAGCAACAGAAAACACTGGGACGGTAGCCACAGGAAGAAACAGCAAATGCTACCTTGTTTGTCTTTTTTTCTTGCAGCTGAGTTCAAACTCAGGGCCTTCCACTTGCTAGCCAAGCACTCTACCACTGAGCTAAACAAATCCCCAGTCCCAGAAAGAGCAAGTGTTAGAATGATGGCCTTGCAGCAGAGAGGTCCAGGTCTGCTCTCCAAAGGCCTGCTCTACTATGACGTAGCAGTCATACACATTTTTATAGGAAACTTTTTGCTACATAAACTCTCATAATGCTCACAAAAAGGGTGGAGGAGGATGCAACCTTGATCTGTGAGGGCCTAAACACTAGGCTAGTTATCACAGGAAATGTATAGACAGTCTGGGGGTGGGGGAGGGAGAGGGAGAGGGAGAGGGAGAGGGAGAGGGAGAGGGAGAGGGAGAAGCTAAGGAGTGAGGCTCTGAACAGCAGGGCTTGGTGGTTTACCAGGCCCCAGCAAAGCTTTCAGTGAACAAGCTGCCTGAACCTCCTCTAGGACAAACACTGCTTGGACGATAATTAAGCATAAAATTACCAATTAAAAAGCTGGCTAAGTAGATCTTGAGGCAGCCCCCAGCTGGAGCAAAGGGCAGTTGTGACGCAGGATTCCACCAGAATTCTCTTCAATTTTCCTCAGACTCTCTCACCTTCTGCTCCTGTCCAGCACCTAATCCCTGCTGTCCTACTTCAGGGTCCCCTTCCTCATAGGGTGAAGGATTCCATCCACATGCACGCTGACCAGGGCTCCTCCGGAGACAGTCCCACTCATCCTATTCTCACGAGGGTCACCCATAGTTCTGGGAACTCACATACAACGGTTTCCAGAGTGTACTACTACCTGACGTAAGCAAGGGTGACTAAGCAAGGGTGGGAGACCAGCCTCACACAGTAAGATGGATATAAAGTGGTATTTTTATTATTTTCAACTATGGTAGGTATACGTGAGGTGAGTGCATACTTCCACAGACCTACAGGCTGGCGCTGAGTGCTGGGAACCAAACTCGGGTCCCCTGCAACTGCAGTAAGTGTTCTTAACTTCTGAGCCATCTCTCCAGCATCGGTGAACTTTTACAGAAGGAAAAGGAGTAGTTAGGTGAGTCAGGCACACCACTGAGGACTGAAGTGGAAACTTAAGGGTTCTTTGGAAAGTTGGTTGGATGGTGTTTTGCTGGGGCAGACAAGTGAAGGAATGTTTCACTGAGGCAGACACAGGAGAGAGGATGTTCTGCTAAAGCAAGCACGTGAAAGGACACATGATGAAGAATCCTTTGCTAACAACATGCATATATTGGTCTGCCTTACACTGTGTAGTTGAGCTGCGCTTGTCGGGAGGCCATAGAAAAAAAGTGAACTGAACTGCCAATTTCAAGATTTCTGGACAACACCAACAGGAGCTGCTTCAAAGAACCATTTCTAAAAAGGTCCACTTCCCCGTATCCTTCCTCTTCCACTACCTCTGGTGGGTGGTGGGCTACAAGGGAGGTTAAAGCATTTAAAAAGCATCATTAAAAAAAGGTTTGAAAAAATTAAAGTTACAGAGGCCGGAAGATCTGAGGCAAGCATGCTCCAAGCGCTGGGTGCACTGAGTCTGGGAAGGGAATGAGCTTTGCCTGGCGGAGAATGAGGGCTGTGGGGCAGTGGTGACAGAGGACGACAACACAGGGCAGAGAGGGTGTGGCCAGGGCAGATGAAACCTATCACGCTTGGTGTCAGTTGCCCAGCTGTTACTAGGAAAGTGACCACAGACAAGACACATCTGCCACTATCGATAGGTGGGTGTCTTAGTTAGGGTGTTACTGCTGTGAAGATACACCATGACCAAGGCAAGTCTTATAAGGACAACATTTAGTTGGGGCTGGCTTACAGGTTCAGAGGTTCAGTCCATTATTATCAAGGAGGAAGCATGGCAGCATCCAGGCAGGTATGGTGCAGGAGGAGCTGAGAGTTCTACATCTTCATCTGAAGACTGCTAGAAGACTGGCTTCAAAGCAGCTAGGATGAGGGTCTTAAAGCCCATGCCCACAGTGACACACCTACACTAACAAGGCCACACCTACAAATAATGCACTCCATGGGCCAGGTATCTACAGTGGACACACCCCAATCTGTCTTGGCAGGCCTGTGATTCTGGAGGCACCAGGGTGGACTAAGTGTCTATGTTCCTCCCAGTGTCTGAAGACTGACTCTTTCTGTGGGCTTGCGCCTACTACGTGCATGACTGATTTCTGGCTCCCAGTGTCATTTCTCGGTGTGAAAGTCCCCCTTCCTCCACCTAATGGGGGACACTGTATCATCCACAGGCCCAGTGAACGGAGCAGGAAAATCTCCACACCACATGATCTGTGACTTCCCTCTGCCAAGCCTCCTGTGCCATGATAAGTGCAGCAGGTCAGTAACTCGGCAGGTCTGGGCCCTCAGCTAGCCTCCCAGACAGTGTTGATGGGCAGGCGCAGTGCTCTGAGATCAATCGCTTGGGTTGTGTGCAGAAAGTGCTGAGTGGCCAGGTGGAAGGCAAGATGAGCCAACAACGTCATTACTAACGGGTATTTCCTATGTGCTAAGAAAACGGTATGTACAAAATCTAGGACAGTATTTCGGTCCGTTTGCTGAAGTGGAAACAGAGTTAGAAGCTAATGACAGCCAATCAATTACTTCCTTGGAACCGACAGGAGTCCTGACTTAATGGAATCCTGGCACGGTCAAAAGAAGAGAGTGCAGGCGCATAACCATGAAAAGGTCACACAAGAAAAGAAGATCAAATGTAAGATCTGAGCTTCTGCCTAAGAGAAATGAAAGACTGAGTCCCAAGCACACAGGGACGTAAGACACTGAGACAGAAAAGGAAAAAGCAAATCAGCGAAACGAAGAGCTAGCTTTTAAAAGGATAGATGAGACGGTTACTTTGTCAGCATTTTAAGAGAGGGGGAAAAAAAGAAAAAAGTTATAAAGAATTTTAAAAAGCTGGGCAATCGCAGCACTTGGGAAGCTGAGGCAGGAGGATGGAAAGTTAAAGGCCAGGCAGATGTACAGGTGAAGACCTCGAGGGGGGCTGAGCGCAGTGGTGATGCTGTAGGCCTGCTGCTGGGGAAGAGGCCACAGGACAGTTGTGAAGCAAAGGACAGCCTGTTCTGCACACGGCCTGTCTCAAACTAAGATACAACACAAAACTGTTGGGATGCTGACACTCCTAACGGCAGACTCCACAGACACGAAAAGTACAAGGGGCAGGGGAGCAGCTCGATGCTAACAAATTTGATTTCCTATTTAAGAAAAAAGAATGACAAATTACAAAACTGTCCCAGAAGAAGCAGGTAAGTGGGCTGGCACTGCATCATTATACCACTAAGTTCATAGTTCATACCTTCCCACCAAGGAAGCCCAGAGGCCAGCTGGCTTCCTCGATAAGTTTACTCACCCGCTAAGAATTAATACAAATTCTATACACACATTTCCAGAAAGCCAGAAGTCAGAGTTCTTAAGAGCCCAACATGACCCCAACACTCAAGAGAGTAACTGTCCTAGTGGAGCTAACTGAAGACTTCCTCATTTAGCAAATCAGAGACTCACAGGCTGCTCATATGCAAAAAGAATGCACTATGACCAAGAGGCTTGGTCCAGGGATACCAAGTTCTTTAACATGTGATACCAAGTTCTTTCACATTGTCATCAGTAACTTAACATGTTAACTGGCAGAAAGGATAAACACACAACTGTCGTAAAGATTTTGACAAATTCAACTCACGCTAATGAGGTTTTTGTGGTTTTGTTTTTATTTTAATCTCTAGGAAACGGAGGTCTAGAAAAATCTTTTTGACGTCATCAGCTGCGAGTTGGCTGGTGCTGAACCAATGCTTTCCGTGGAGGTGAGGCAGGACCAGGCCAGGTCTTACCACTGTTGACTCAACCTGCTCCAAAGTCCAACTCATGAAGTGAGCATGGAAGGCAAAGACGCTGGAAAACAGCTCACTTGCAGATACTGCGACCATGGAAGCACATGCTCTAGGGAACTTTCTCCAAGTATGGGCTCCTAACCCCAAAGCAGGACATCAAGGAAACCTGCTGTACTGCCTGCCACGTACTAGGAATAAAAATCAGAAGTGAAATTAAAAAGAACCCCACCTACATCAGCATCAAACACGAGACACTTGAGAATAAGTCCAGCTAAACAACCGCTCCCCAAGGCTCACATCTGGGGACGTGGGTCCCCGAGTGATCGTACTTGGGGATGCTGGACATTTGTGAGAAGAGCCTAGGAGATATGGAACACTTGGGGTGCAGGAGTGTTACCTTCCAAAAAACCAAACAGTTCTCATGGAACCAGTGAGTTTCAGGGAGAGTAGCCACTGGCAAGCTTGGTGGCTCTAACCAGCTCTCAGGTTCCCTGTCACTCCTGTGTACTTAGGCCACTGTAATATCATCCACCAGCAGGCAATACAACCAGGAGCCTTCACCAGAGATCACACCTGAAGGTGCTGCCAGATCTCTGACTTTCGGCTTTCAAAACTAAATAAACTTCTTTTCCTTACACAGAATACAATCTCACATCTCAGGTGTTTTGTTATAGCACCAGAATAAACTAATACGATGTCCCCAATCTAGCACAGTAACTGAGGCAGTATAGTGCTGTGTAAACCCATGTTTACTAATGGAGCAAAGAGAATGACTCAACACAGAGCACCTGATGATTTTGGTGAAGTCCCTCAATAACTCAATGGGAGAAAAAGTCATTTAAACAGATGGCTGCTAGAAAAATTCAATATGCAACAAATAAGTCAAATAAAGAGAAATAACAGCCGATATTATAGTGAAAGTTGTGTCTGGTTTTGATTCCAGGTTTCTGGTACAGAGTCCCAAACTTTGAATGCTTGAGTCAGGGTACCTTTTGTTATTCAAAGCAGCCCTTCCCAACCAAGTGGTACTTATGTGGATCACGTGACTCTCCTGGGTCAGGGCACTCTCCAGCACTGGACTGGTCACCAGAGAGTAAAGCTAGGATTAGAAGGTAAGAACTTTCAGCCCCACCCCCTCTCCACTGGATGGGCAGGGATGATGGACGGAGAGTGGGTGCTCAACACCAATGGGCAAGGACTTAACCCCCCTCCCTCACTATACATTAAGACCTCCATTGACACCTTTAAGCACCAGGACTCTCTGGTAAGAACATCTGGCGTTCTCAGGGCAGTGACAGGCCCAAAGAAGTCTCAGGAGGCTCTACAGCCTCACCCCCACTCCCACCTGCCCCACCCTAAGCAACCTCACTCTTCCTTGGTTAGTGACACTTCTGGCTTCTGTCGCTAGACTAAATTCTACACCAGATGCTCATGGCCGCCATACTGGGAACTGAAGCAAAGAGTGTGTTTATCGTCCCCTCACACTTCAACACTACATCACTAGATACACACAACCTAATTGCGGATATATTCTAGGCCCAGATCTTAGGAAAGCACCACGAGTCGGGAGTCACTTCTGGCTTCTGTGAGCTGTGACTTTGGAGCAGCCGCCAAAAAGGTGCAAATCAGAAACAAAGCTGGATGTCAACCTTGTGCTGAAGAGAAACTGTAACCAAAAGAAAAGAAAAAGCAAGCTGCTGAGCGGGGAAACACTTGCAAAGCATGCCAGGTAAGAGCAGGCAGCTGTTACAAACAGAGATCAGGAACCTCAACTCAGTAAGACGGCACTCTATAAAAATACGCAACATGAAGATGGTGGCACTCTGAGAAGCTGAGGCAGGGGAATCATGAGTTCAAGGCTAGCCTGAGCTACACAGAGAAACCATGCCTAAGCAGGCCAGAAGACAGCGAATGAAAAGAGGAGGTGGAAGCAGTGGGGAGTGGGGCGATGGGACAGGACAGGACATAAATGGAGAAAATATACCTGAATAGGCTCTGTGACAAACAGGCACAGGACAAGAGAGGTTTAGACTCATTAGAAAGATGCAGACTAAAGCCATACTCCCATGTACAGCAGGATGAACAGCTGTGCCCAGGGCATCCTCCCCCTCACTCACACACACTCACACTCTTGCTCATGCACACATAAATACACACTCTCTCTCTCACACACATACACACACTCACAATCTCTCTCATGCACACATAAACACTCTCTCTCCTCTCTCTTTCTCTCTCTCTCTCTCTCTCTCTCTCTCTCTCTCTCTCTCTCTCTCACACACATACACACACACACACTCAGCTTCTCAGTTTGGGGGTTCCTGTCCTGTTTGTGACCTGGCATCTAACTAAGAATAGTGCTTGGTTGGCCCAGTTGTAGAAGACCTAGCAACTCCACTCCTGAGTACTCACCCAAGAAAATAAAATCATATACCGACAAAGACTTGTCTGTGAATGTCACAGAAACCACTGAAGTTTCTATGTGAACCTTCCCTCCAAGATGTTCCACGCCCATCCCAGCCATGACACACTGAGCCACCACAGGCCTGACCAAGGGGCCACCAAGCATAGAACTGGATCCTCCAAACCTCTGAACCCAAATTAGCCTTTCCTCGTCCAGAGTTCATCACTCAGTTATCTCCTAACAGTGACTGGATGGTGCTGATGCAAATGGGGTCCTCACAAAACTAAACAGTGAAAACCTCGGTCAACTATCATGTGCTGAACAGAAAACCAGCAGCTCGACAGCAAAATGTAAATCACAGAAACTCACAGTCAAACAGCAAAGCATTATGGTAGATCAAACAGGCCAGACACAAAAGACCTACAATCTATCCTGCAGTGTTCCAAACACCTTTGTCTGAGGAGACAAAGTAGCCTTTTAAGGGCTGACTGTAAGAAAAAGAGATTTATGCAAATGAACATTCTGTATAGCATGGCTTAAAACATCAATTATGCACTTAAAAGTAGAAAATGTCATCACAAGTAATTCATATCCTCAATGAAATATTTAGCAATGTTTTATGTAAACCACTGTATGCAACACAAAACAGCAAAATAGCTCTCTGCCCCTTCACTCCTACAGAACTGACTTGTATAACACATCAGAGCAAAACCCCAAGACTCTGAAGCAATCTTTTAAATAGATTTCTTCATTAGTCAGAGGCTCCCACACTCTGTTCCCGTCATGACATCTGATCACACACCATTTAACAACGCGTGCTGACGGTTTTAGTGAGGAGGTCTTAGTCATAACACAATTTACTAGAATTCAAAAGCAGAAGCGAAACGACCTTTACTTTTTTGGGGAAAAAACCCACACTGGTATAATTCAGTGAAACACTCGATTTAGACTCCTGCACAGAGAAACGGCTGCTAAGAACTGGGTGTCATTTGTCCAGAAACTGCAACAGGCAGAAGTAAAGCTTGGTAAGTTTTCAGATTAGAACATTACGGTAAAACCACCACCACCTATTTACTACTTGGTGTTAGAACAGAGGTAAAAAGATAAACAGATGACCACAGGGACAAGCTACTGGCGGCTTCTACATGCCGTGCAGCCTGACCTAAAGGACTTTTCCATCATTTCATTAAAGGTGATATTACTAAAGCTAAACAGACCCTAAACATCTAGAAATAACAGACTTTAGAGGATGAATACATGTATAAAGAGGTGAACTTTAAAATCAAATACACAATTCCTATAAAGCATAGGGGACAAAGCCATGCAGGGCTGATCACACACACACACACACACACACACACACACACACACACACACACACTGTCCCCTGCAACATTCCAAAGGGATGAACCATGAGTCCAGAAGCTTGGCTCTAACCTATAAGGAACCACATCCTGGTCTGCAAAGCCACTAAGACAGTAAGCACACGGACTACAGGGAACTTGCGGGGTTGGAGGGCATTGCTCCTTTGAGATCTTAGAATAAAAGTCAAGGTCAAAAAAAACCCCTGAGGGTTGGACAGAACAACACTCGGGTACCTAGGGTATGGCACCTGCTGACCATAGGGAAGGTCCTGAGATACATCTGCAGGAGAAGAACAGCCTGGGTGGCAAAAGAATTCCTCATCAAGTGCCAACCCTTCGCCTCACGGCCTCTACATAACACAAGGGTCCAATCTCTGTAAGTCCTAGCTCGGTCTCAGCCTTTTCCTTCAGTGGTTTTAGAATTAGAGTAACCCAGGAGCTCAGCTACACCATAGGCACCGTTTCAGAGTACACTTATGCACTCTACACACCATTCAGTTAGTTACTTCAGAGACATGCTTAATACGATAAAAGGAAATCACCTTTTCAGGAAGTTTCAGGATAAATTACAAGCCCAACCCAAGGTCTGACTTGTAAACAGTCCACACAGCCGGAGTGACGCTAGGAGGGACAACTACCCTCTCTCTGCTGCCAGCATCCCACGCCGCCGCCACGGCACCACCTTTACCATAACTACCCACTGAACGTTCTCATCGGCACGCTGATCCTCTTGCACGTTTGTGCACTTTAGTAATACAATAGAAGAATTAAAAATGATCAAGTGTCTTTATTAGAGGAATGGAATGTAGGGTGAGACAAGACTTCTCTTTGTACACTTCTTCAAATACTATGCTCCAAAATGTATTATTTATATTTTGATTTAAAATGTAAGTAAAATATAGTTTCAATTCTACAGTGAGACTTAAATGGGAAGTCAAGCCCCTCCCGAACCCCTGCCAACCCCCCCACCCCTACAATCCAAGCGCCAATACTATGTAGGAATCCTTTTTGTGATGCAGGTAATAACTGCCTGCTTTCATGGTATTTGGGGAGAAAAGCAAGGAAAAAATAAACAAATGTCTACAGCTAGAAACCCTGTCAGTGAACAGGAACATGGTCTGAGACGTTCAGAGAATTACACAAGCCAACAGCCCCTAAAAACACGCTAAGGACAAATGCACTGTCTGGCTGAGGCAAATACATGCTGAGTCCCATTGCGATTTGTGTTCTGAGACCACGAAACGGGATTTTCAAAGACAGCTTCCAGTGCTCCAGAAACCTGAGGCAAGCCCACTCCAGATGCTTCCGAGTTTTCAGAAATGAACAAGATATCAGTAGACACAGATGTACAAAGACAACCTTTGGGGAACAGGGAGGGAGGACGAGAGCCTCTAGGGCACAGAGAGCTCCCCAAGGCTAGGCAGACAGGCATGAAGCTACAAGGCTTCGCTGCCTCCAGTTCTCCAGAACACAAAGCTAAGGCTTCTCAGGTGTGAGGTGCAGGCTGAATAACTAACAAACAGAGCCTGACCGAAATTAAGACTTTACATTATAGGCTTTGATTAGCTTACATAGTCTCTTAATTGAGTTTCTTTTATGACATAGAACTGTATTTCACACAAACACTAGCAGAGCTTCGGGGCTATCTCAAGTACATTTATGAAAAGGATGTCCTTTGGAGAAAAGCTGTGGATTAGGACAATAAGTAAATTGCCCCCAAAACTGTCTATAGTACAAACACTGAGTATTTAACAGAGTACAGAGGGAAAAACAAAACAAGAACCGCTTATGAATTAAAATGTGAACAAATACCCTGCCTATGCAAAAGTGTTAGCATACATAGGGCAGATACTAGATTAACTTGGGCTAACCAGGGCTAACTTAATGTAATGATGAGCACACGACACTATAGTTGCATAGCCTGTAACAGAAACAGCAGACTGTACCAAAACATTAAAGTCTCATCCCAACAATATCACACACAGAGATGCAGGACAAAGGGGAAGGTAGTTAGGAGGCCAGCCAGACTGGCAGACAGTACCAGTGGATGGCACGCTCACCTGAAGTACTTTGCCTCAGGTGAGCTCACTATCTCTGACAGAATAGTCCCCCCCCATCCCCACCTCCCAACAGCTGCCCTGCAGCTTTCCCCCTCCCCAAACCCCCAAAGGCCTCAGAGCCAGTCCCTGATAGCCCTCCACCCTGGACTGTCTGTAGCTGGTCCTGAAAGTCACAAAGAATCCTAACATTCTGGGAGTTCCTAGAAACCAGGGAGCTACAGTGTCCTGAGCACTGCAAGCCTCCTGAATCCACTAATCCTACAACCTCAGATTCAAGCGAGCAAGAAAACAGAAATGTCATCTGACCTCACGGATGCATTGCCTAAATGCTATGCAGCCTTGATGTTCACAGCTGTTATCATTGTCACCAGGCAATGCAAGTGACCCAGAGACCATTTAAAGTACCTGGGAAGAGGAAGTTGAATGCAAACACTATGCAGCTGTGTAAGACAACAGTCAGCATCCACATAGACTGGAATTCTGGGAAAGGGGGGAATCACAGGGAGAGATCCTAGAACCAGCCACTGGGGTACCAAGGGCCAAACACAGGGCTGCACTTTGTTAGACCACCCCATCAACCTGCCAGGGGCAGAAAGAGAACAGAAGCCTGTACTGGGAATACCATCCTCCCCATGTGAGGGCAGTATCCACCTTCTTGAATTACACACCCAGTAAAATGTTACCTTTTTAGGCATGCTGCATTTTAAGGAAGCAGTAAGACCTTACCAAAGCCAAAATGTAACTCATGTGCACTGAATGTGCCTAAATCCCATAAAAATCTACTGCGGTTCGGGGCAAGCAGAGGGCCAAATACCACGGTCACTATGTCTCCAAAAGAACTGTAAACATCCCACGGTCGCAGGCTGGCCCAGGGACGGCAGAGCCTTCTTAGTAAATAAACACTTATACTATGATTAAAACACTAGAGATGGTTCTCCTGAATGATTAGGGGAATTACCCCATTTATAGTGTACTGAAAAACTTAGTTTTATTACCCGGTTATTGGTAGTGATCGCCTAGGTTGTTTACCAGGAGAAACAGGGTCCTTCCTCACCGTGGCTCAGAAGCACTAACAAGTAAATCGCAAGAGAACAATCTTTAATGCTGGGGAAACGTGCCACTCGTGTGTAAAGGCTGTGACTCACAGGCACTCCCACGGGGGCTGGTGGTGGTAAGGCACTGACAGACCAACCTCCAAAGCTCAGGCCTGGACCTACGATGAGGCAGATGCTGATGTTCAAGAGTTTCCAAGCAATCAATGTACAAAGAACACTGTAGCCTGGGACCTGGTTTCTCCCCACTGAAGTGTCACAAGGATTGTTCATTTACCACAAATAACTATCTTAATGACCCTAAGCATTTTCTTTCAGCTTCTGAGACAATCCACATGTTGCAAGTGTCTTCCCAACACTAACAAGATAAGAGTGTTCTTTCCTTATGAAACGGAAAAGGAGACAAGGAGGAATTGCTGGTAATAGTTTAGACCACGGAAGATCTGAAGGGAGAATCGGGCACTTCGGAGGAAGCATCTGACCAGCCCACACTGTGACAGTAAGGTCCCTTACAGAAAGAAGCTGGGAAGAGAGCTCTCCTGGGGTTCTTCCAAAGGACCTAAGCTCAGCTCCCATCAAAGGCCTGTAGGTCCATCCCCAAGGGATCTAGCCACCTCCCCTCCCCTCCACAGGAACCCACGCATAAGACATACAGATCCACATATACACATGAAGAAAATAAATCTTAAGACAACAACACAAGATTATTTTACCTACCAGCACAGAATATCCCAGGGACTTCACTTCTGATGATAACGGTCCGGATTTTCTTATCCGACTTTAATGAATCCACAGCTTTTGATAACTAAATCACAGTAGGCAGGGCAAAAAAAAAAAAAGGAAAAAATTATATCAAAATCATATCAATAATATGTCTTAATACTAGAAGCAAAGAGCTTAATCGTCCACTCACCATTTTGAGAAGATTTTTACTGAGTGAATTTTTCCCATAAGCTCTGTTAATTCCAAGCACCACAATGCCTAATTAAGGAGGGAAAAGAAGTGCACACGTTTGGGTTAGTGGAGCGCTCAGAAGGCAGACTGCAGGTACAGATGATGACCCTGGCCCCTGACTGAGCTGCCCTCCTAGCCAAAGCCTCTTGCAAAGTCGGCCCTTTACTGTCACAGTTATAGCTTCCTTTTCAAAAGCAACTACTTCTATTTCTTTAATATGGTAGCTAATAACTTATCAGATTAAACTGGTGCTTAATAGTCTCTCTTCACTTTCAGAGGAGAATGTCAGCATCACAGGCCCTTCAATTCAAAGAACTCTGCAATGTTTTCCAGGTTTTAATCTCTGAGAAGACCAGGGAGGGCACAATTCACCATCATCCTTCCAGTGCAGGCCCCTTCCCCAGCTGCTCCTCCAGCTCCTGGCTCCTCTTAGCAGGGCCTCGGTGCATGCAGGCCTCTGCCCTGCCAGTCTTAGTACTTACTTCTGTGCCAGGCTTCCTCCTGACCTCTGCCCTGCTTCACTTACCCTAACAATACTCCTACCCAGATCTACAGGCAATGAGGACTTGGCCCAAATAAAACGAGGTTGGGTATCCTTCCCCTGAGACCTGGGCTCTCCCCACCCCCTCCCTCCCTGTCTTGTCAAACTCTCATCTAAATCAGGCTCAGCACCCCAGCTGCAGCAGGTCCCCGCACAGGATGCACCACTTGTGTAAAATCCTTTATTTACAAAACAACCGAACTCAATGGCCTTAACTATACCTCTGAGGGTCTATACACCCTGCACTCAACCTTCTCCCTAAGCACAAACTTGCACTGGGAACCAGAAGTGCCCTCTCCAGCACTGGGTGTGGGCCTTATCTGTTCCTGACTTAAATCAAGGCAAGATGCATACATCCAGATGGCCCTGGGGTGGAGAAAAGCTAGGAGGGCCTGAGGCTGTGACCGTTTGAAGGCCTACTGCAGTGACTGAGAGCAGTGACTGCAGTCAGCAGGGCCCACAGCCTTGGTTATACTAGCTCACCAATCCCACAGCAACCCGACAGGTAGCCAGCATCCGCCCAGTTATGCTACAGAGGTTACGGATGCGCTGAGGTTACGCTGCAGATGTTATGCTGTGGAGGTTAAGAATGTGCCATTATGGAGTAAGTGGCTCTCTGACTCCACACCTAAGTGGCTGCAGTACATCCGAGCTGCAGTTTCTATGTGAAAAAAAGTTAGTAGCTCAAGCCAGATGTGCTGACTTCACATGACAGTGCTCAGATGAGCACTAAATACACACCAATAACCTGGTGGCTCTGGTCAGGTTGATATGGCCTGAGGCAAAGGAAGATGGTCAGGAAAGGCTCCCCCAGGCACTGCTGAGAAGAGCCAGAGGAACAGCAGGTGAGAAAGTGGAAAGCATTGGGAAAGAGGCACGACTGCATTGAGACTTGCCGACAGCTCCTTAAGCACACCTCTAGGGGTGGCTGCGACCATCCCTGCCTGTCTATGAATTAACGAAGGGAATGAACTCATCCCTTGATGGAGTCTTAGTGTGATGGCATTATGGGAAAGTAGCAAAGGTGTGGGGGGAGGTGGGCCTGGCTGGAGGAGGGTCACTGAGGGTGGGGTTACTTCTTCCCTGGTCCCTTCCTGTCTTCTTTCTGTCTGCTCACAGTCCTCCATGAGGGAAACAGCTTCC
This sequence comes from Grammomys surdaster, assembly GCF_004785775.1. Lineage (NCBI taxonomy): Eukaryota > Metazoa > Chordata > Mammalia > Rodentia > Muridae > Grammomys > Grammomys surdaster. The sequence goes on from NW_021604656.1 coordinate 1,964,907, forward strand.
TCCACCGTATATTCCTGCCAGCATAGTGTTCTGCTGAAATGCATGATGGGCTCAAACCACCACGGAATGAACCCTTCTGAAACCACTAGCCCCAAAATAACTCCTTCCTTGTTTACATTATCTCTGTACAATACATAAATTTTGACATAAAAGAAAAGTAAATAACACAGACACTGAATTCAGGGCAGAAGACACACAGGAGGAAGCACAAAGCAGCCACACAGAGAGCATGAAGGGAGGAAGAAAGAAGAGCGGTCAACTAAGTAAAGAAGTCGCCACAGGTCAGAAACGCCTGCAGGCCAAGATCAAAGTTCTATCTTTAGCCTAAGAACTAGGAGCAGCAGCTGACAGAAGCTGCTTCTGTACAATGCACATACTCATCCGATCCTGGGCCAGGGCTGCCGCATCTGAAGGCTGGCGCTAGTACAAACCGAGGGAAGCGAAAAGATTCAAGACTTATTCAAGATGTGGGATGTAAACCTGATGACTGGATGGAGGGCTGGTTACACTGCAAGGCGGGGCTAGCAATATCTACCAGGTTTCTGGCTTTAGCAACTAGCAATGTAAGAGACAACTTCTGGTGGGACAAAGACCTTAGCATGTACCTTCACATTGTTTTCCAAATACTCTGACAGTGTGGTGGTCTGAGTGGCCTTGGCCCATGGGAAGTGGCACTATGAGTGGGTGTGGCCTTGTTGGAGGTGTGGCCTTGTTAGAGGAAATGTCTGTCACTGTGGGGGTGGGCTTTGAGGGCCTATGCTCAAGTTCTGCACAGTGAAGAACTCAGTCTCCTTTTGGCTGACTTCAGATCAAGAAGTAAAACTCAGCTCCTCCAGCACCATGTCTGCCTGCAGGATGTCATGCTTCCAGACATGTTGATAATGGACTGAACCTCTGAAACTGTAAGCCAGCCCCAATTCAATGTTTGCCTTTATAAGAGTTGCCTTGGTCATGATGTCTGTTCACAACAACAGAAACCCTAAGACAGACAGAATCGTTTTTAAAAATGTCAAAGTCTAAAAGCACAAAGATAAAACAGGTTTATATGTACTTTACACACAAGCCAAAGGCATCACACACAAATCAAGGCAATGGAGTGCACTGGCAGAACACTGGCAAGTGTCTGAAATCCTACGACCATCTCTATTATTGAAGAGAAGAACCTGACAAACACAGGGCCCTTTGATTACAACACACACAATCAGTAAAACTTTAGGTCAATGTGACACAGGACACTGGGGCAAATCGGAGCTGACATCATACTCAACGAAGACAGAGTCTTCAAGCAAAGATGAACGACAAAAGAAGGCCTCACTGCTACTCTGGTGAGGTGCTGAGAGCCACGGGAAGTCAGCTTGGCAGGAGAGAGGAGACAAAGAGCATAGTGACTTGAAGATGGGAAAGAGAGAAGTAAGATTACACCCACTGGCAGGGGACAGGGTCCTCTGTGAAAGAAACCCGGCAGAGTCCATGAAAACCTACAGAGCTAATTAATAAATTCAGCAACATTTACATTTGATATATTATCAATGAATCTAAAACTAAACTTAGAAAATAACTCCACTTGTAACATCATCAAACCACAGAACAGAAACTCTGCTTTGCAGTCCAACACTAGAAATCATCACCCAGTCTTCAAATGCAAATACTAAAGGAACTGGAAAAGGTGGGGGGCATGTTATCGTACTGTGTGTTCAGATGCTGATTTCTGCAGTTATCATTTCTTAGTAATGATAACTGTCCCGTTATCATTACTAAGAAGCACCTCCAGACTCAGTATTTTGTAAAACATTGTTCTCCATCACCTGATTGGTCAAATAAAGAGCTGAACAGCCTAGAGCTGGGCAGGAGAGGAAAAAGCAGGACTAGAGGGGGAGGGGAGAAAGAAAGGGTCCCAGCTGGGACCCAGAGATTGGCCATTGGGATGCAAATAGTTCCAGAGCAGGAGAGGATGGGTACCAGGCCAGCTGGGAAGCTGCTGGCCAGCAGGCCAGGCCACCATAGTCAGGTTAGAACAGCTCAGAATCCGCCCAGCTTTAGTGCCTGAAGCTTATTAATAAATGTAAAGGCCTTCGTGTCATTAGTCAAAGCAAGGGTTGGCATAGAAAAGCCCGTACTTTTACAGGAAAATAAACCATCTTTAAGTCTATCAGAGAACTAAGATCTGACAAGAGAACACAAAGAACTGTGGTGGATCTCAGCACAACCCCACAGCATGACTCTCCAGGAGAGCCAGTGCTGAGAGAGGAACACCTAACTCAAGTACAGGCCAGCTGAGAGGCCTCATGTGTACACGTACGAGATGCGATAGTCCAGGAGCTCAGTGTAGGCCATGTGTGGTGGTTAATCTTCACTGTCAGCTGGACTGAGGCTCTCCTAAGAGATCAGCCACGTCCACCTGTGGGTGAGACTCTACAAAGGAGTAACTCATGGGAGAGGACAGCAGGAAGCTACACTATGCCATCAGTAAGCGATGCCATTAACAAGCTACGCCATCAGTCTTCCTCTACCTCAAAGCTCACGGTGACAGTAGCCAACTGCAGTGCTCGCCGTCACTACACAACTTGGATCTCGGGCAGTCCAGGCTGGCTCCCAGCTCACTATGTAACAGAGGGTAAACTGGGGTTACTACAGGCACATCACCACTCCCTGCTTAAGGCATCCGTGTAGACCGAACCCAGGGCTTCCCTCATGCTCGGCAAGCACCCCACCAGCGGAGCTGCACCCCAGCTCCCTACATTAACATTTTATAGACAGTTAGGGACCTCTTTTGATATGAAACAGAGGGGGCTTGGTGTTCCATTCTGTCTGAAAATAACAGTAATAATACAGGAAGCACACCCAGAAATGCCGTGAGTCACAGCAAGAACTCACTCGGAACAGCTTTAGAGTCTTAATTTTGGTCCAAGTGTCTGAAAGCGTGGCACCTTCTACAAGGCTTTTTCATCTCACCATCAAGATGTATATTTTTACTTAAAATTTTTCCAAGTTCGATAACTTCACTATTAATAAAAAATTAAGTTAATAAGCCAACCACTGGAAAATACTGACAGAACCTGACAATCCCAATAAAATCAACAGCCTGGAAAATGCTCCAGGGTGGCCGAGATCCGCATACAGCACACCAGCTCCATGCTTCTGAACAACACGCTGAGATGTCCCTGGCAACTGGAATTTGTTTAGATCTACTTTAGATGTATGGGTGTTTTGCCTGTGTATATATATTTGTGCACATGGGTGCTTGTTGTCTGGGATGTCACAAAAAAAGGTATCAGATCCCCTAAAACTGGAGATTGTGAGCCACCATGTAGGTGCTGGGGATAGAACCTGGGTCCTCACGGGAGAAATAAAGGCTCTTAACCTCTGAGCCATCTCTCCAGCCCTGTATCTACTTTTCTAACAGGCATCTTAGAACTTAGCAATTCCTTTAAAGAGAAACAATTAAAGCCAAAAAATGAACACACAAAAAGCACCACTACCATAAAAAACATTCTTGGTTTGGTTTGGTTTGGTTTGGTTTGGTTTGGTTTGGTTTGGTTTGGTTCAGTTTTTGGAGACAGCCTTTCTCTGTGTAGCCCTGGCTGTTCTGGAACTCACTCTGTAGACCAGGTTGGCTTTCCACTCTTGAGATCCACTTGCCTCTGCCTCCCAAGTGCTGGGATTAAAGATGTGCGCCATCACCACCCAGCCAAAAAGACAGAATAAACATACCATAAAAAATAGCCCAGTAGGAAGGAGGCAGAAAGGAGACACTCCTAAAAGCTATTTAGGGGAAGATATCACATTTCAGAAGCAGCTAAAAAGGAGAGGCTGGAAGAATAAGCAAATGACGGACTCTTAGCAAGATTTGGGCAATCCACACTGGCAGACACTTCTTACAATTGTGAAAACCAGAAAAGTAGACCTGAACAAATTAAACACGTCCTTACACAGTAAGCCAAAAGCTCGTACACAGTTCCCTCACATCCACTCGACACACCCTGATTGTGAACACAGCGCTGCCAAACCCACCTGAAAAGTAACAGCACAGCAAGAACCAAGAAAACCAAAAACCAAACGAGGGCTGAGGAGGAAGGAGCCAACCGTTCACAGTGAAACAGCAGTTAGGGTCTGGGCCTGCAAGGCACTGGGGCGGATGCCCTCACACAGACAAAAACCACTTTGGTCATCAAAGCAGTATCAACGTGCAACCTTCAAAGGCACAGCAAAACACAAGTCCTAGGGATTTCCTCCAGAATGCAGCAGCCTTAAGTAGGTGGGGCAGAGGTAACCAAATGGGCCAGGATAGCTGGGTGCCACCTCATGGGAAAAGCTCATGGGAGAAGCAAAGGACAGACACCTATACCTTAATAGGGCCCACTGAGGGGGTGGAGCTGAAGGAGCCCTGAACAAGGCAACAGAATGTACAAACATGACACACAATAATGCAACCTTGTATTGCCACCACTCTGGTGGCCCCTGAACTGTGGCTTTCTATGCCCCCATTCACTCAGTCTGATGCTGCTGGTGTCCAGGTTTTGCCCTTTATAGGTGGCAGACGCTTCCTTCAGTTTCTAGAGTTTTTCCTATGGTGAATTTCGTCAAATGGTTTTTCTGAATGTGTTGGGATAACTGTGGTTTTTCTTGCTTAGTCTGCTGGTATGATGAATTACTTTAAGTGTGTTTCAATAATGGCCCACACCTGCATCCCCAGAGTAACTCCCACATGGTTGTGGTAAGTAGCTGTTTTATGTATCCTTTGTAATTTGTTTGTGTTTTATGAGAGGCCAAAATGACACACACTTAACACCTAAATACAGAAGACCAAGGGTTGAGGGTAAAGAAACCGGTGAACAAGACAACAGAATGCACAAACACGATACATAATAACCAGTCATCTCAGAAGTAACTTCAGGCTCGAAAGACCATCCAGGTTGGAGAAATGAATGGCTCAGAAGGTGGAACACTTGCCCTGAGTGAGATCGGCCTCGCTGGGTTCATAAACTTTGGCCCAGCACCAATAACAGAGGGACAGATGGGTGGATTGATAGGTGGACAGAGATGGCTAGAGAGATGATAGGCAGATGGTACAGATACGGTGATCGCTGTGGATAATAAGCAAGACTCGGTGCCTAGCTCTAAAGACACGCTTCTGGTTTGTTTTAAGATGAATCATGCTGGCACTAAGCTGGAGCAGGTATACTGATTTCAGAGAGAGAGCGGATTTCAGAGCGAGGCACAGCCTCCCAAAAGAAAGGGGCATTCCATAGTTCAGGGGTTCCACTCCTCTAAGGCATCATCATCTTCAATGTGCTTGCACCTGTAGAAGAACCAACGGAGCTATGTGAAAAGATAAAGCCACATCCCACAGCACTGCAGACGGAAACTCACTCCTACCAGCAGACGGGCCCAGCAGCAGCTCACTGACTGCAGAAGATCCAACCAGTCACAGCAGAGCTTACCTCAAGCTCAAGGGAACATCAGTAGGACAGACACACTGGGGATGAAAACACCCTAATACACGCAGGAGTGCACTCCTGTAACCCGGGCACTCTGGAGGCTGAAGCAAGATCTCAATTCTAGGCCAATGTGGACGATTGGGCAAAGCTATGTTAAAAGAACAAGGACAGCAAATTAAATGCAAAAGAAGGGAGAGACGCAAGGCAGCAGAATCGACGACACTGGGAACCAAAAATCAGCACAGAAAGTTCGACGAAACAAAGAGTGTGTCTGTGTGTGTGTTGGGGGGGGCGAGTTTTGGTTTCTTTAAAAACCCAGTTATGTTACATGGTCTTGTTTTAATCCCAGGTGTGGGACATGCACTGCTTCAGTTTGTCCACAGCCACTAACTATGATTGTCTCGTGCTCTAAGAGGGCTATGATTTTTCTCAGCTGCAGACAGTCTAACTCTGACGACTTTAGAGAGGGAATAAATACCAGAGTCCCAAGAGGGGTGCCAGTGCTCCAGAGAAGGCAGGTGCTGCTGCCACTGCATTTGCTGTTGCTGGACTGCTGGATATCCCAACGACAAAGACTGGACTTGCCCCAAGGAACCCAATGCCTTTAATCAGCAAGAAGTAGTCCAGTGGATTTTGTGGGCTGAAAGAAGTCTACGCCCCCTTTCTCCTCTAAGCTATCTCTACCTAGTGTAGGGGGTTGGATGGGATTACAGTGGGATAAAGGTTGGAAGGAAGGGAGATTTAGGTGTATAAGAACCCAATAAAATAATAAAACAAATACACCAACATATGTGTATCTGTCTGTCTGTCTGTGGGACCAAGGCTGACATTAGGTGTCCTTTATTGGAAGCAAGGTCTCTCATCTAAACCAAGAGCCAGACAGCTTTGGCTAGCCCAGCTCTAATATTCCCTCTCTGCCTCTAACACAATGAGATGACAAAACCAACAGCCACTAACCCTAGCAGTCATTTGGATTGGTTCTGAAGGTCCAGACTCCAGGCTTTTCATGTGCAAGGTAAGTACTTTACCCCCTGAGCCATCTCCCAGCACCCAAAATGGTGGTTTGTTTCTTTTTTAAAGAAGAGTAATTTGAAAAGGCTCTATCAAAGAAACTTGAGCAATTTTCAAGTCTCTATGAAAAATAGAAACAGAAGGACCATGTCCTACCTCAGGCTACAAGGTTAGTATTAAAGTGGACAAAGATTACAGGAACAGAAAACTAAAGACCAATATTTCTCGTAAATACAGATGCATAGCAAATCCAACGATACATAAAAAGAACTATTTGTCACAACCAGTTGGGATTTACTTCCAGAGACAGAGGTGTGGGTCATTACTAAAAAGCATTTAAAATGATTCATCACACTAACAAGCTAAAAGTAAGGAAAGCCAAGATCCTCCCAGAAAAGCTAAAAATTTACTCTACAAACTCCTCACACAACTGATAACGGGCAAAACAAACCTAGGCACCACTAGCATCACACTGGGTGAGTAAAGTCTGACAAAGCTTTCCTCCACAGATCAAGAGCAGCTGGACGAGGCTCCAGCAGTGAAACTTAGCAAGAAAAAAAGAATGAAGACATTCAGAAAGAAGCAAAGCCACACGATGTGCCAATGACACGCCAAGTATGGGAGACATAGGAAGTATCAGAACCAATCAGAGAGGCTATGGAAGCACACAGTAACAAATGCCTATGAACAAAACTCCAGGGGATTCCTACGCATCGGCTAGGAGTAGCTGGAAAATGAAATTAACGAAACAATCCCCTTCAAGACAAGAGAAGCAGCAGAAACACCAGTCAGTGTGCACAAACTCAAGGTGACAAAATGTTTTGGGGGTGGATTGAAAGGGGGTAAATGCTGTGTCCCATCGAAGACTAGAGGGTTTATTTTGAGTTTGATTTTTTTCTTTTTTAATGTTCCAAATTGAAGCTGGACTGATGGTTTGGTGGTCAAGAGCACTGACTGTTCTCAGGACCTGAGTTCGGTTCCCAGCCCCCACATCAGGCAGCTCAAATCCAGACACTATAACTTTATTATTAGGTAATTCATGTATTCATAAAATACATGGGAATATCTCTTTTAGAACCTAAAGATGTGCTACCAGACGTCTGCCATGTCTACCAGCCTAGTTTGGATGTAGCTGGCATAAGTCCATGGGAAGGTTTCAGTGAAATCTCTCCCCATGTCTTTGCATCTACACATGAAGGATGAAGACTGTGCTTTAAGACTGACTTCTCTGGTCACTTGCTTGTTTGTTCTGTCTGACAGAAATTGCCCCAACAATTTCACAAAGACATCTTTAAAATGTGACATTACGACCCAAGTTCCTTGGGGCATTGAGAAGCCATTCTGAGAAGCATGTGCTGAAACCTAAGCAGAAAGGACTGCAGACAAGCAAGCTTATGCCACTGCAGCATGTGTGAGCTGTGGTCCAGGGGTGGAGAGGACCTGCAAGCAAAGGACTCTCCAGCTCACCAATGCGAAGAGAACATGGGAAAGGGGTGACCGCAGACAGGAGATCAGGGAGAAAGACTAAGAGAGGCCCCTGCAAGCGGAGGCAGGGACCTCTAGACTACTCTAAAACTGAGTGGGAAGAACAAGAACGTAGTGCGTGCTAGGGAAACGTGGCTCTCTGCAAAGATCCCCACTGCAGATCACAAACAGCCATGACAACAGCTACAAGCCTCAAATGTCAAGCGTGCCTACCCCAGCCGCCAGTCTAAACCTCACAAATGAAGCCTGGTGCTTCTTGGCCCCCAGAGGGTTCTCATAGTCCTGAGAGGCTGAGAGCATCACATTTTGGACTCACCACTCTGGCAAAAGCACCAGAAGACTATTGAGAATGTGAGGTTAGAATCCACTGGGTCCACTTGGGGCCACAATACCCGCAGCAGCCGCTTCCCTCTCACAGACCACCAGGCACCCTAGGAGAACACTGGGATTTCTCACCAGAAGTGATTTTATATCAAAGGAGATACTGATGAACACACACACACACAATCCTGGTGAAAAACTACACCCATCCTTCCTCTAAGATCTGTAAGAGACCACAGCTCCTGCTTCATAAGGCCTGAACTCTTCAGACCCCCCCTCAATGCTGTGTGTCTCTGGTGTCAGGGCCTGAACTCTCCTGAGTCCCTGCCATGCTGTTCGCTGTCTGTCCGTCTGTCTGTCCAGGGCAAACCACTAGTAACTAAACCACTAACAGTCTGTCTCAGTGTCCCTGTATCACTAACCTTTTAGAGATTCCATCTGCAGCACTCTGGCCATCGCATCTTCCTCTGCACTACTCACAGTTGGCTCAGTGATAAAAACAAAGCAAAGCCTACACTATCATTTCTGCCAATCCTCAAGGAAGGCATGGTCAGACTTTAGGCCAGGCTGTCCTAATTACTGATATCTCCATTCAAGGTAAACATTTCAGTTTATCAAAATATCAAATAATCTTCCAAGGGCTGTATCTTCCCCTACAGTCTAAACGCATCCCAACTTAAAGACTTCCAGGAGGTTGTGTGTGAATTTGCGCACAAACACACACACACACACAAACACACACAGGAACATACATATAGCTAGCTGTGCTCCTTCATAAGTAACACACCTCTGGAGCATATAACACAACTGAAACGCCAGCAAAACTAAGCTTACCCAAAAGACTGGCATTTAAGATTTTAATGACTCCGGGCCTGTCTAAGGTCCCAGCTGAGCATCCTGCAACTCTGTCACACCAGACTTGTCTTCTGCAATTTCCCAAATAAATATCTCCATCATTTTGACCATTCCGCTGTCTCAGAAGGCTTGAACGAACAAGAAACAAAACTACTCTGCATACTTCTAAGGACCCTGCACAAGCTGCTCAACCGTCACTACACAGTAACCTCATCTTACCTCCACAACCTCCTCATCGTGTGGCTATTACTCTGCTTGACATATTCAATGGGTGGATAAACAGGGAACTTTGCATCAGAACTGTGGGTCTCCGCAGCATACAGAAGGCCTTGGGGTAGGCACTATGGTTCAACCCTGTGATCCCAGCACTCTTAGTTCTGGGAATCTTAACTTCCAGGACAGCCTAGGTTATACAGTGAGAGATAAACCCTGCAGGCATTCCGGGGTTCTCAACAAGCCTTGAAGCAAGCATCATCTGACCTTCAATACACAGCAGAGCTTCTAAAAAGACAGCCATCCGGACTTATTTTCCACTTTTCCTTAACAGATTACAGCACCCTATAAATGGATGTCCTTTCTTCCTTCTTGGGCAATACCTTATTCCACCTTCTCCATCACTATAATTAAAGCCAACACTGCAACTAAAGGGAACTCAATATTCTTCTGCATCTTACCGTTTCATACCCTTCCACCCTCTGTCGTGCACTAATATATCTGTCTCCTCCCACAATAATAAGCCCAAGGGCAAGATGAATAGCCTCATTATTTACCCCACGGAACTCGGCAAGGCAAAAAAAAAAAAAATTAAAAAGCGTTCAAAATTCTTTAAGTGAAGTGCAACAGTCCCTCAAAACTAACTCTCCGGGATAAAAGGTGCAAAAGGATGCTTCTAATGTAAGATTCTCTCTGATAATAAAAAGGCATCCCCGCTGCAGCTCCTACAACTCTCGCACTGACGCCTGAGGTAGCAGGGAGCTATTACACAGCAAGAAGCAACCCTGGCCCTGTATATACTACACGCTCCCCATTGACCTTGGCTGGAGAGACCCCAGGCGCGAGCAGCATCACCGTACAGGCTGAACCCGGAGGGCCACCGTACCCTCGGGCCGCAGTGACAGCCAGGCCGACCTCCGCGGCCTCTCCCGCGCTGCCCGCAGCTCACCTCGGTTCTCCTCCTCCAGGTGCCGCACGCGCAGCTCATCCTCGGTCTTCACCTCAGAGCTGTAGCCCCTCCTCGGGGCAGCATCCCTAGCCCATGCCGCAGGGCCGAGCCGCGCGCAGCACGCGGCCACCAGGCGGACGCGACCCACTCTCAAGGCGCCCAGAGCGCCCGGAGCCGCCGCCGCCATGTTGTATGTTTACAGCGGGCGCCGGCGGCCAGGTTCCGCCCCCGCTTGGAGACGCGCACGCACACGACAGGCGTCTGTCGCTCTGGCCCCGCCCCTCATCGTCTGGCCCCGCCCAGGCCCTCTTTGCAGAAATCCCCAGTGTAGCATTAATCTTTTGCCAGCCCAGAGAGGGAGAGGCATCTTTAAAGCCGTGGAAACTCTTAAATTAAGGGGACCAGAGGGTTTTGCCTCCCTGTACTTGGTCCATAGTGGGATTGTAACTGACCATCCCAGCAGGAAGGAAGATACTCTAAAGACAGACCCTTGTTCCCTTCCCCTGGATATCAGATTGTTAAAGTACACAAGAACTTTAACAGCGGGGGAGGGGTGGGTGGGGGGACGGGGGGAGGTGACTCACTCCCCGAATCCCATGTAAGGATGGAGAAGTTTGGGGCCTTGAGGCCAGTCAGAGGAGGAACTTATCTTTAGGCAGAAATCTCACACAATTCTGACAACTTGTCAGACCACCTTGTGGAAGAGATAGCGATAAAGATAGATCAGCGATTCCTGGGACCTTGCCTTAACCGAGACTACCTAGCCCTCTCTTTAAACCTCAACCTTGTATCAGGACCTTGAAGACAGACTGAGGCACAAGGAGGTCATAGGACCCCTTAGTTCCTCTTACCAATGTGGGCACAGTGAACTAATCTCTAACTGGTCTATTGAAGACACGTGGGTGGACCCCAGGCTCTGCTAGTAAGGACTCCCATCACAAGGTCATTGTGCTAAGTGAGCAGCAACCGTGAGAAAAATTGCTGCATTCCCTTGGGTTCCATTGAACAGGAAGGCAGCTCAGCGTGGGCTGTCTGCTTGTCATTAGATGCGCCTGATCTTCACAGCCTAGCAAGCAAAAGAGAGAGCGGAAAATAGGGAAATGGGCCCTCTGACCCACGTATGGGGAACTCCCGGAGGCCAGTGTCCCAACAATAGCCCATCCTAAGGAAAGCTCAGCCAAAGCTCAAGCCCAGGTACAGTTCTGAGTCCGCGGCTTCTCCAGAAACGTGGGGTCAGTCCTGTGAAGATGTTTGTTAGGGTGCCTTGCTTGAGGGTTTCCAGCTACCTGGCTTTTATCCACTCTCTGCCCAGAAAAAACCTATTTAGGAATGGTGTCTTCAAAATGTGCCACCGCTACGGGAGTGTAAAGGTTTGATTGAAACTCATGCCCCTCAAGGTCCTAACAAGCCCAAGTTCCACCACTCCTCTTCAGTAAGCCAATTAAAATCACAGAATTAGTAGTGTGAAACAGAAAGGGGAGACTGAGTCTATGTGTCCACGCTGGGAAGGACAAAGAGACCTAGTGATGCTTCAAGTCCCTCAAAGTCAGTTGCAATTTAAGTAGAAAACCAAAATCATGCCTAGCCAGGCAGCTCAGGTTAATACGTGGTCCCTCCCATCACTGACCCAGTACTGTCTGTGAGAAATTTAGGCTTTTCCTTCTCCCAGTGTGAGAATCCTGGGGGGGGGGGGAATTCCAATTCCCTGAAGAGGCTATTTCCCATTCTGAAGCTAATGGGAGAGATAGAATGTCTCCTTAGAGCATTCCCAGTCCTTCCAGACAAGCAAATTACACTCTGGCCATATAAATTCTCATATAAGGACTAGAGAGATGGCTCAGCAGTTAAGAGTGAGTGCTTGCTGCTCTTCCAGAGGACCCCAAGTTCAATTCCCCGCACCCACATGGCAGCACACAACTGTCTGTAACTCCAGTTCAGCGGATCTGGCACCTCATGCAAATAAGCAGGCAGACCACCAAAGCACATAAAAAGAAACAGCTATTTTAAAAAGAAAGAAACAGAGATTTTGTATAATTACCTTCGGCATCCAAAGCACAAGTCCCTTCGGTTTTGATCCAAAAGGAATGGAGCCAGTGGAATCCTGAGTGTCTGGCCGCTGGAGAGGCTGCTCTTGAAAGTTAGGTTGTGTCTTTTTTTCTGATTGCAATGTTCCTTTTGCTAAATGTTGAGATTGTTACTGTTACTGTTTCTCCAACTTGGTTTTAAGGTCTCTAGGCAGATAGGAGGTATGGGGATGACAAGGAGGCCAACCAGTGGAAGTGGGAGAGAGAGAGGAAGAGACAGAGGGA